>NW_028277040.1:6312672-6613275 GCF_059951505.1 Python bivittatus | reverse complement strand
GAAGGCATAATAGCCTCCATACCTTTTAAAATGTTAACGTGCTTCTTTCTTATTGTACTCAAAATGACAGCTTCACATCTTTCTTTCCCCAAATAAACATTAGTTGGAGAATTTTATAAAAGTTAACAATGTATGTTGTCTTTATCTTTGCTATTACAGAATTGGTACATCGTCCCTTTTTTTTGCACAGCATTGGTTCATGGCTACAGTTATATTACCCAGGTATGTAAGTATTATAAATTGCAAACTGGAAGGTACAGTCTAGGTCTTTCTGCTATTTATCAGCAGACTCAGTGTGAGCTAGAATGCATAAAATAATTGGAAAATAAACATAGTAAGGAATTGTTGTGAGTGGGAAACCACAAATCAGAGTAGCCTATTTCTGTTTGTATCTTTGCATGAATCCAATTCTTTGAAGAATATTATAACAAGCTTTGAAATGTCAACTTCTCCTTCCTTTTCTTTTCACTGGAAATATTGGTGAAATGGCTTCATGGATACAAGCAGTATGTTCCTGAATTTGTTTTTCTCCAAAGCACGCAAAATATTTGCAAATACTGATCAATAAAGGACTCCTATGATAAACATTCATGGTTTAAATCTTGACTTAAGTGGCCTGATGATAAAATATAAATGTTTAATGTATATTCCAATATTTAAAAGCCTATTTTTATCTGATAGAGCATTAATAATGGATAGTCACTTTTTCAACTAACTTCCTAATGTTGTTCTATGGTATAATACAAGAAATAAATTAGCCTTGATCCTGAAAAATTCATGCTTATGTGGACAGGGTTGCCCTATAATTTGAATTTCCTCTGGAAGATTTCTATTATATGGCTTTTAGAAGAGAATGCATCTAAAGCAAAGACCTTTTCCTGATTTCAAGCAATAAGAAAATATCAACAATAACAAATTACAAAACAGTTCCGGAGTTATATTCTGCTGGCTAAAGGTCTATACAGGATACGTCAGCCTCCCAAGTAGACCAGACAGGAAATATGACAAAATGAACTAATTCTACTTTATTGTAAAGCTACATAAACAGAATCTTGCAAGTCTGAAAGTACAAATCTCTTTTCGTCTTTTTTTACTACCTGAAAGTTAAGGTGAATCCTTTCTATGTTTCTTTCTTTGTCTGTTACTCAGTTGGGGACTCCTCCCCCTTTTGCCTGATCATTCCCTAGGCAGCATCTCTTCCCCTCATCTTCCAAGGTCATTCTCACATTCCATTACAGGATGTGACAGATCACATCCCTGTCAGCAATGTGAAACAGACATCGCTACCATATTGCAGCCCTGGATTTGCCAATGGAACATCTCAGATTTATCATGCGTCTCTTTCCCCAGTCATGGAATTCAGCTAAACGAATGATTAAAATGAGTCATTGCTCTGGAAGAAAATTTCTCCATTCAATTTCCAAGGGATGGACAGACTTTAAGTCCAGAATAAACAATTTCTTGCCACTGGAAGGGAAAAACGAGAATGACACATTAAGCAGTCTACCTACACTCCCTTGGCTAAATATTGCAAGTGGCATGAATCTCAGCTCACTGCCACCACCAGTATAGTACCCTCATGTAGGAAGAATCCAGCTCAAGGCATATGTCATTTGGCTATATTATTATGCTTTCAGCTCCTAAGGGAAAACCAAGGAAAAAGACATTTTATACACAAAGGGTATAATGCTAGAACACACTTAACACATTGTTGACCTTTGTCTCTTGCAGACATTCCAACAGGTCTAGGACTGCTAGATATAAAGAAGCATTGGGGGGAGATGGGCGGTTTAAAAATTTAATAAATAAAATAAATAAAAGAGGAATCCCTACTCCTGGTGATTTGGTGGCAGGGATGCTCCAGCAATTTTCTCGGGGCCAACAGTTATCACTCAAGGCTGGCAAAAGATGAAGGCTCTATGATGGATCTCTTTCTTTTGTGCTGCTGAGGCTAAGGGGTTTGGAAACTGCTTTGTGGGGATTGCAGTGGTGGAAGCCAAGAAAATCCCTGTGTTTGCCATATATCTCCAAATATTCAAAATATGAATGCGAAGTATGACACAAATGCCAAAAAAAGAAATGCAATTTTAGGCTACATCAGTAGAAGTAGCTTCCAAATCACAGTAAGATGTCTTTGGTCAACTGGGATGTTAGTCAGACACTGGAAGTGAGTATTTGTTCTCTGACATGTCCTGGACCTTCTTTGACTGCTCAGCCCAAGTATTTAGTCTTATTTGATGGAACTTCATCCCTTTTCCGAAGGAGGTGTAGGTGTCCTCTCCATCTGCCCAGGGTCCAGGAGTAAAATGAGATGTTAATCAGAGAAGAGAAGAAGGAGGAACCAATATTTTGCACAACAAGTTAAGAAGCCAGAAATAATAGAAGCAGGAGTTAGGTGGGAAATGAGGCTTTTTAGTAGGAACAGGGGTCAGTACATTAAGTTTTGTAAATAAGTTGATGCTGCTTAATGAAAATCTCAAGCCAGTTTGTCAAGAACAGGCAAATTGTGAGATGCTCCCCTTTCTACCTCTTGGGTGTTCTGCTTAAAGAGGTGGCTGTGATCGCCAGGGGCTGGTGGCTGCAGCTTGTTGCCAGAGCCACTGGACCTCATTCAGTTGGTGTCATGTTACAAAGGTTCTGATGCAGGAGAGGTACAAGGGGGCATGACTCCTCCCCTCTGCATGTTGCAGGTGGCACTTGAACAGGAGTGGGGTGGGCTTGGACTGTTTAACTACAGATATTGAAAGTACTGCACCTGCTCTGAAGCTGTTTTGGAGTTTCTGGACGGCTGGTGTTTGCTTTTCCCCATTGGGCTGAATGGGTGTAGGCTGCAATGGCTTTTCTATGATTAGAGTTGTAGTAATTCTCTTCCTCTCTTCAAATGGAATCGAAATACAGGATAACTAGTCTACGAGAGCCCATATTGTTTAGGGAATACTGTTGGGTCCCATTTATCTGTTCCATGGGAATTCAACTTGGCTTTGTGGGTGGAGGAAATAGGAGTCTGGCTAGTGGCAGCAAATGGTGAAGAAGTTCTAAACTGCTGAGCTGGCTGTTAAAAAAAGCTGCCCAAGAGGTCTGCATTCTCTTGCTTTTGGGAAATTGGTACAGTAGTGTTATTATATCTGGCAACCTATTCAGTATTTGTTCAGCTTTGTATTTAGTATCTGTAAATACCTAGGTATCTTCAGCAATGTCTCTTCAACAGTAAATGACAGAAAAGCTGTCCCCGGATTCTCCTTCTGCTTGGAGATACTTGGAGCATGAAACAATATAAAAGTTTCCATGGTATTCTGCTCCTTCCCCCACCCCCCCAACCCCAATTACTTAGTCTTGTCATTCCCTTGAGAATAAAGAACCATTCCAGTTTCCTGTTCAAAAAAACAACTGCATTTCAAGCCCAGGCCCCAGTGTGGGGCTACATTTCTGAGTCCAGGACAGAGTTACTACAGTCAGATTGCTGGGAAAAAGTTGAGCCAGACTAGGAAAATAATTCCAGGAGCAGAATCATAACTGAGTTCTCTTAACACTGAAAACCAAAAACCTATTTAGAGTCTCTAGCCATCCAAATGACCAGAAGAGGGTCAACAATGGGTGTTTGTGTGAAATAGGGTAAGCTTTTTTGGGAAAGGGTTGTATGAATGTTTGTTTGTTTTCCCAACCACACTCTATCTTGGCAGCCAGAAAGTTCTTTGAACTGCTTACAATCTTTTCCTTAATGGCCGTGACTGCTAATGATTGGAAGGCTGGAGATGAGGACCCAAATCCTTGTTCCAGTACAGAACCATGTCCACGTACAAAATCTGAAGTAGATTTTTAACTTGTCCTGAAACTTCTTTCCATTTTTAAACAAGGTGGTAGATGAACATGCCTCAGATTAAACTGTAAGTGGGACATTCCCACGATAAATAAGGTTGTGAATAGGGCCATACAAAGTGAGAGATCCGAGTCAATGGAATCCACACTATAGAATGGTCCATTCCATTATCACTTTCCAGTCCTAGCCCCTTGAATATATTTTAATACTGTATTAAATTTGGCTTGATATATGGACAAAATGAGGAAAATTAAAAGACAAGTCACAGAAATGGATGAAGGATTTCACATAGCATATTCGGAAAGAAAACCACACAGACCCCAAATTAAATACAGCGATGATGATGATGATGATGATGATGATGATGATGATGATAAATATTTTATGATGAATGCAGTAGCAGCAGGAGGAGGAAAGAATTAGAATTGCACTGGCAGATCTCACGTAGGTTGCGTATCCAGCCAAAGTTAGTGCTATTTCATGTTACCCCCAGTTGTGAGTGTAGGTTTCAAATAGGAAAGAGAAGCAAATGAGTCAATAAAGGTGGTGGGAAATATTTCCTGACAATGCTCTCACTGAATTTTATTGAATAGGTATCTCCATCTCTTCAATCAAGTTGTGAAACAGGAATAAACAAAATGTAGCCTCCCTAAAAGACAAGCTTAAAACAGGAAATAATGACACGTTTCACATTTACTGTATGGAGTTAGTTCCTTGGAGATTCATTAATAAATTACACAATTCCTCTTGAGAAAGAAGAGATGTATAGTGTATGCAAGATGTATTATGTTTGGCATGGGAGTTGAGGAGAAGGAATGGGGACAATCTCATTGTTTCAAATGAGCAGATAAGAAAAATGAGAATTTACTAATTACATAGCGTTTACTTAGATGAAAATCAGAGAGAAATTTCCATTACTTAGGTTTATATTTCACTCTTTATTTGGAAGCTTTCCTCCAATTTGGGTTGGAAGAATGGGTTCAGCTGGGAGAGGGATTGGTCCAAAGTCCCTCCTGAGCTTCTGTGGCTGAAGGTGGACCTAAACGTTCTCCTAGTCCAACACCTTAGCCAGTAAGGTTCGTAAAAGAATCCCAGTGCCCATAAAGAAAAAAATGTGCATCAAAATCTTTTGTGATTTTATTCAGTGTTTCAGATTCCATATATTTTCCTATCTTCATCTTGAACCCTCCCACCCTCCCAGGGGTGATACCCTCCTTTCCCTGCTCTGGAAGGTAAAGAAACATACAGGTAGTCCTCACTTAATGTCGGTAATTGGGACTGGAATTTCCATCACTAAGCAATGTGGACATACAGTGCGACGTCACATGACCACATAGCTTAGCGGCAGCAATCCTAGCAGTCCCCGTTGCCATTGTTAAGTGAAGATCACGGGTCATTAAGCGAGAACCTCCTGGCAACTTCCTGCCAGCTTCCCACAAGCAAAATCAGTGGGAAAGCTGGCAGGAAGTTGCAAGTCCCAAGCGGCTCGCAAGCAGGCCAGCAGGTGGGTAAGCGGCTGCTGTGGCACCGTGCAAGTGTGTTGGGGCCAGGGGTGGCTGCTACCGGGTGGGGGAGGGTATGCAGGGGCTTGTTGCAGGTGTGCATGCACTTCGGAGTATGAGATCCCTGGGTTCTCGTACTCCATAGCCAGGCTCCTCAGGAGAAAAAGCTGCGGGAGTATAAGTGACTTACAGGAGCAACTTGTGACCTTCTCTGGTGCCTTCCCCATTGACTTTGCTTGTGGGAAGCTGGCAGGGAAGGTCACAAATGGCAATCATGTGACCACAGGATGCTGCAACTGTCGTAAGTGCAAGCCAGTTGCCAAATGCCCGGATTGCAATCATGTGTCTGCAGGGGTACTAGGATGGCCAGAACTTCGAGGACCGGTTGTAAGTACCACTTGTTCATTGCTGTCATAACTTTAAACAGTCGCTGAACAAGTGGTTGCTAACTGTGGACCTGTATTACCTTAGCACTTTTGCTACTGAACTCTGAGGGAGCATCCCTGAATATGTGTCACTTTATCAGGAAGAACAAAAAAATATACTTCTACCACTAAGAGATATAGGTTGCTCTCAGGAGTGCCATCTCTTTTCTGGAAAAACCTCCTCAAACTGCATTCGTCATTCTTTTTGGGACCAGCTAAAGTCAGGTGTCTGTGTATTTGCATTTGATTGGTGTATTGGTTTTATCTGCAAACCTATATACAGCCAGGCATAATCCCTCAAAATGCTTACTTTTATGCAGACTTACTCAGATTTGCTTTGTAACAGACATACCTACATACCAATCATATGGTTTCCTTTCAGGATAAGCAACGTTTTGTAGAGTACAGAAGAGGAGTAAGAAATAGTAAGCCAAAACACCAAGGTATCAAAAGAGAAAAAAAGGAAACACAGCTAAATCTAGTTTACATCAACACCATTTCATTACAGCTCCCCGTATTTTCTATCTGCAAAGCATTCTGACTTTCACCATATCCTTCCACCATATCCTTATCCATTTATCCTTCATAAATGGCCTTCTTTTCTTTAAACTTCTCACTTATTTTTTTAATTTTAATTTTTAATATTCTGTAAGGCAAAGAAAAAAGAATACAAGATAACAGTGCAGAACAATATATGTCAACATTCAATCATAGGTTACATGCTGTATAACACTCAATTTATCAGTAGAAGAGTCATTATTATTAGCAAAACTTATATAATATTTCCAGATCCGATAAAAATGTGATTTGTTTTTTTGAGAAATGAGTATTTGGAATTTATCAGTCACTTTTTCATAAGAGTTATTGGCCATACTTTTGCACACCAACTATTCAATGGCAAATTAGAAATGGAAGTATACCGAAAAACAACCCACACTGACCAAGTGCTCCATTACCAAAGTAACAACCCAACCTCCCACAAGAGGAGCTACGTAAGAACATTATTCAGACAAGCACGAATGCACTGCAGCAACTCAGAACACCAGAAAAAGGAAACAGACCACCTATACAACATCCTCAGACAAAATGGATACCCACACAACTTTATCAAAAACTGCCTGACCACTCAACCCACTACAGCACAATCAACACAAGCGATGAAAAGAATAACACTGCCATACATCAAAAACATCTCAGAAACAACCAACAGACTATTACAACTACACAGCACACAAACCAACTAAAGGCCTCCAAAACATCTTAAATAAACCAAAAGACCCACTAGCCCAATTAGAAAAAACAGGAGTCATCTACAACATACAGTGTAAGGACTGTAACAGCCACTATGTAGGACAGACAGGCAGAAGACTAGCAGAGTGCATCCATGAACACCAACCAGCAGTCAGAAGACACAATGAAAACTCCTTAATCTCACAATACATGGACAGACTCAACCACAGTTTCAACTGGGAAACTGTGAGCATCCTAGACCAAGCTAAATCTAAAAATGCTAGGGAATTCCTGGAAGCTTGGCCTTCAGACAAATCAGGCATTAATAGACACATAGAGATAAACCACATTTACACACCATTCAGAAGAGACAATAAAAAGCTAAGAAGGAAACAAAAAGGCCAAAACATATCTTCTCCAGCAGTCTATACCCAGATAAGCAAGGATTAACACCAGACCAACAATCAAGCAGAAAACAGTTAACTACCAAGGAGAAAACCACACCCGCACCAGAAATGACAGGGCAAGCTACTGTATACAGATAGGGAGCAAACCCCACACTCACTTGCACTGATGATGTTACCTAGTTGGGTAATGAAACATCTGAAAGCAAACAACCGAGCTCAGAGAGTACCAAGGACTCTACACTTCAACCCTGAGCTACAGATATTCTCTTCTATTGGAACTAGTTATGTTGCCCATGAATTCTGCGAGTTGTAGCCCCAGTATAGCTCCAGAGCACCAGGTTGGTATGGCTGACATATAGCATCAGACCACAGTCCAGGCTATATACAATAAGAGAATCCTTTTCATTTTGTTTTTATTTTAATATGGCCTTTAACAGTTCACTGCTGGTGCTAAGTCTGTATACATATCCAGCACCAGTGTTTGCTGAAGGTATGAGGAAGCAGAAAAGGGTTGTCATAGCAACTGAACAAATTCTAGAACAATGCACTGTGATAGCTAAAACATCTAATCAACACTAAGAAAAAAATATTCACTCGTATATTTGTCATGGGAACTTATAATTTCTCATGTCAGACTTTGAAAAAAGGAAATAGAACACCAGTCAACTCACACAAGCATCAGTTTTTTAAAAAGGAATTTTGAATCACAAAGCAATATTTAAATCCAATGTTGAAGCCATTTTCGGTATGTGAGGAAATGAATGTGGTAACATCTGTGAATTCCACTGGCTTTCTCAAAAGAATAAAGCCACATGTCCTTTCACTGTACAGAGAACATGTTGCTTTGCAAATAAAGCTATAACATGAACCTGCTT
The DNA here is from genome assembly GCF_059951505.1 of Python bivittatus. NCBI lineage: Eukaryota > Metazoa > Chordata > Lepidosauria > Squamata > Pythonidae > Python > Python bivittatus. Next base: position 6,605,019 of record NW_028277040.1, on the reverse strand, counting down.
TTCCTTTCTGCCCTGTGGCTCCTTGTGGAACTCCAAATGTAGAGAACATTTGTCATGTGCAATATATATCATTTTAATTTCCGTGACAACTTGCTGGAAAAGTTGGTGGATTGTAAGATTATGAATGGCAAGAGAGAAGGAGGTCCTCATTCTTTCAGCAGAGCCCTCCCCACTTCTCCTTTCTGAAGAAAAAGGGGGTATGGCCAGAGGGAGAGAGTGAGGGATCCAGATGCAATAGGGAACACCAGTCACATGAAAGCTAAGCACCATGTCCTTGAAATAATGATTGTTTCTAGGAAGCTTAGAGAAGGACCAAAACTGAGAGATACAAATGGTAAGTTATTCCTTCTCATCCCTGGCCTGCAGGGGATGTTCCTCCTGGCTCTATTATACCATGGGTCATATTGTTACATAAGGTGGATAATAAAGAGATGGCTTAAATAAATAATAAACCACTCCGACTGACCTGGCTGCCTAAGATTTCAGGCCAAGATCTTGTTTTTTATTTTTTGTTTTTTTGGTGCCTTTGAGTCAGTTTTTGACTCCTGGCAACTGCCTGGACTAGCCCCTGCAGTTTTCTTGGCCAGGTTTTTCAGAAGTGGTTTGCCCTGGCCTGCTTCTTCCCAGGGCTGAGAGAGACTGACCCACCTAAGGTCTCCCAGCTGGCTTCGTGCCTCAGGCGGGACTAGAACTCCCGCTCTTCCGGTCTCTAGCCTGATGCCGTAACCACTACACCAGATTGGCTCTCTTCTTCTTGTTTTACCTGATCCTTTTAACTGGAGATGCCAGGTTAGTAAGATAAAAGCCAGGTGCTAACAGAGCAATGGCAGGAAAGGATGAGAATCTAGCTCCTTAATAAGCTCTGTGCATCATCTTTTAGGTCACAGCTTTTATGGCCTCCAAAAGCCTTAGGCGCAGCACTGCAGACTTCCAAAAGTTGCAGTCAAACTGTAATTTTTAAGGTGACAGAAAGAGATTGAATCTGTTGTATTTAATTTTAATTAACTTTAGATGAAAATAAAACGAAAACGCACTCACTTGTTGCTTGACCCCATCCATGATCTTCTGAAATATCAAAGGCTAAGTCTGACCCTTGCCCGCCACCCCCACCCCGCAGTTGCAAACCTCTGGTTTAAATTGTTAAGTATGGGAAGGGACCACCTGGTTTTAATTACTCTGCAATTCTGAAGTCTGAACAAGTTATGTATTGAAGGAGAAGCTGAGTGAATATCTTATGTTAAGTAATTCTGGGGGAAGCTGTTCAAGAGGGTATCAAGGATTTTGGGAGCTGTCGTGAGAACAGCACTGTCTTAACTTGTGTATTCACATGTACATTTTTTTTGGTTACATCCTGTTCACCTAGTTTACTGAAGCAAGTATCACCAGTTATAAGTGTCTTAAAAGTCTGAGTGAATCAAAGGACAGTGCCTTAGTAAAAATACTTATTTCCATCTTGTTGTATGAAGAATCTACTTAGCAAAGAACTTGTGTCCCTTTCAAGAGAGATTGGGACCTAACAGGAGTTAAACCTGTGCTTTTGCTATCAGCAGCCAAAAGCTCCTATGAATCACTCATTTTCATTCAGAATAATTTCCTGCAGTTTAAAAAGCAGCAATCCCTGGAGAAGATTAGCCTCTTTCTTTATGTTTTGTTTTTTATATGGTAAAGAAAGTATCCCCTTCATGGATCACTGCCTTGTCGTGGCGAAGGGGCTTGTGTAACTCAGTGAAGCCATGAGCTATACCGTGCAGGGCCACCCAAGACGGACAGGTCATGACAGAGAGTTCTGACAAAATGTGGTCCACTGGAGAAGGAAATGGCAACCCACTCCAGTATCCTTGCCAAGAAAACCCCATGGACAATGTTAGAAGGCTAAAAGATATGACGCCGGAAGATGAGCCCCTCAGGTCGGAAGGTGTCCAATATGCTACTGGGGAAGAGCGGAGGGCAATTCCAAGTAGCTCCAGAAAGAGTGAAGCGGCTGGGCCAAAGCCGAAAGGACGTTCAGCTGTGGATGTATCTGGAAGCGAAAAGAAGGTCCGATGCTGTAAAGAACAATATTGTATAGGTACCTGGAATGTAAGATCTATGAACCAAGGCAAGCTGGATGTGGTCAAACATGAGATGACAAGATTGAACATCGACATCTTGGGAATCAGCGAATTGAAATGGACGGAAATGGGTGAATTTAATTCAGGTGACTATTATATCTACTACTGTGGGCAAGAAATGCTTAGAAGAAATGGAGTAGCACTCATAGTCAATAAGAGAGTGGGAAAGGCAGTAATGGGGTACAACCTCAAAAACGACAGAATGATCTCAGTGCGAATCCAAGGCAAACCATTCAACCTCACAGTCATCCAAGTCTATGCCCCAACCACTGATGCCAAAGAAGCTGAAGTTGACCGGTTCTATGAAGACCTACAACACCTTCTAGAACTAGCACCAAAAAAAGATGTCCTTTTCATCATAGGGGATTGGAATGCTAAAGTAGGAAGTCAAGGAGTAATCGGAATAACAGGCAAGTTTGGCCTTGGAGTACAAAATGAAGCAGGGCAAAGGCTAATAGAGTTCTGTCAAGAGAACAAGCTAGTCATAGCAAACACTCTTTTCCAACAACACAAGAGACGACTGTACACATAGACATCACCAGACGGTCAATACCGAAACCAGATTGATTATATACTTTGCAGCCAAAGATGGAGAAGCTCTATACAGACAGCAAAAACAAGACCAGGAGCTGACTCTGGCTCAGATCATGAGTTTCTTACTGCAAAATTTAGGCTTAAATTGAAGAACGTAGGGAAAACCACTAGACCACTCAGGTATGACTTAGATCATATTCCCTGTGAGTAGACAGTGAAGGTGATGAATAGATTTAGGGGTTTAGATTTGGTAGACAGAGTGCCTGAAGAACTATGGACGGAGGTCCGTAACATTGTACAGGAGGCAGCAACTAAAACCATCCCAAAGAAAAAGAAATGCAAGGAAGCAAAATGGCTGTCTGATGAGGCTTTACAAATAGCTGTGGAAAGAAGGAATGTGAAAAGCAAGGGTGAAAGGGAAAGATATAAGCAACTGAATGTAGATTTCCAGAGAATAGCAAGGAGAGATAAGAAGGCCTTCTTAAATGAACAATGCAAAGAAATCGAGGAAAACAATAGAATGGGGAAGACTAGAGATCTCTTCAAGAAAATTGGAGATATCAAAGGAACATTTAATGCAAAGATGGGCATGATAAAGGACAAAAAAGGCAGGGACCTAACAGAAGCAGAAGAGATTAAGAAGAAGTGGCAAGAATACACAGAAGAACTATACAAGAAAGATCTTAATGTCCCTGATGTCCATGCTGGTGTGGTCACTGACCTTGAGCCAGACATCCTAGAGAGTGAAGTCAAGTGGCCCTTAGGAAGCATTACTAACAACAAAGCTAGTGGAGATGACAGTATTCCAGCTGAGTTATTTAAAATACTAAAAGATGATGCTGTTAAAGCGCTGCACTCAATATGCCAGCAAGTTTGGAAAACGCAACAGTGGCCATGGGATTGGAAAAGGTCAGTTTACATTCCAATTCCAAAGAAGGGCAATGGCAAAGAATGCTCAAACTATTGCACAATTGCACTCATTTCACATGCTAGCAAGGTTATGCTCAAAATCCTACAAGCTAGGCTTCAGCAGTACGTGAACCGAGAACTACTGGATGTACAAGCTGGGTTTCGAAGAGGCAGAGGAACTAGAGATCAAATCGCCAACATTCGCTGGATCATGGAGAAAGCACGAGAGTTCCAGAAAAACATCTACTTCTGCTTCATTGACTATGCAAAAGCCTTTGATTGTGTGGATCACAACACTGTGGCCAATTCTTAAAGAGATGGGGGTACCAGACCATCTTACCTGTCTCCTGAGAAATCTGTATGTGGGCCAAGAAGCAACAGTTAGAACCAGTCATGGAACAACCAATTGGTTCAAAATAGGGAAAGGAGTATGACAAGGCTGTATACTGTCACCCTGCTTATTTAACTTATATTCAGAGTACATCATGAGAAATGCCAGGCTGGAAGAATCAAAAGCCGGAATTAAGATTGCAGGGAGAAACATCAAAACCTCAGATATGCAGACGATACCACCCTAATGGCAGAAAGTGAAGAAGAACTAAAGAGCCTCTTGATGAGGGTGAAGGAGGAGAGTGCGAAAGCTGGCTTGAAACTCAACATTAAAAAAACTAAGATCATGGCATCTGGACCCATCAATTCCTGGCAAGTAGAAGGTGTAGAAATGGAAGCAGTAACAGACTTCATTTATTTGGGCTCCAAGATCACCGCAGACGAGACTGCAGCCATGAAATTAAAAGACGTGTGCTCCTTGGGAGGAAAGCTATGGCAAACCTAGATAGCATATTAAAAAGCAGAGACGTCACCTTGCCGACAAAGATCCGCATAGTCAAAGCTATGGTTTTTCCAGTAGTAATGTATGGCTGTGAGAGCTGGACCATAAAGAAGGCTGAGCGCCAAAGAATTGATGCCTTTGAACTGTGGTGCTGGAGAAGACTCTTAAGAGTCCCCTGGACTGCTAGGAGGTCAAACCAGTCAATCTTAAAGGAAATCAACCCTGATTGCTCATTGGAAGGATTGATAATGAAGCTCAAGCTCAGATACTTTGGTCACCTAATGCGAAGAGAGGACTCTTTGGAAAAGACCCTGATGCTGGGAAAGATTGAAGGCAAAAGGAGAAGAGGATGGCAGAGGATGAGATGATTAGATCACTCTAATCACTGAAGCAATGAGCACGAAACTGAGCAAACTTGAGAGGCAGTGAAGGACAGAAAGGCCCGGTGCAATATGGTTCATGGGGTCACGAAGAGTCGGACATGACTTAACGACTGAACAACAACAACAAAGAAAGAATGCTGGAGGAACATCCACCCACTTTTATCTATCAGATTATCCATCCATCCATCCATCCATCCATCCATCCATCCATCCATCCATCCATCCATCCATCCATCCATCCATCTATCTATCTATCTATCTATCTATCTATCTATCTATCTATCTATCTATCTATCTATCTATCTATCTATCTATCAAATTTATATGGCTACCCATCTTGCACAAAGTGACTCTGGGCAGTGTATACGGGTTCATTTCGCTTCATTTCATCCACCACTGGAGAGCCCCCAAAAAGATTCACCACCTCAGTAGTTGATCCTGTTGTAAACATGATTAAAGGAACATTTGTTTTCCCAGGAAGACCTAGGCCTGGATATGACTTGTAGCTCAGGGTAAAAAGGTTTAAATATCCTTCGGGTCATTCTCCGAGAAAATCCTCATTTCTATGAGAGCACAGCAGCAAACAGACCATAAGCGTTAGCTAGATGGGGGGATATTTGGCTACTTTCTATCAGATTAGTTGTCCTATTGTGTATTTCACAACAGCCAGCTCTTGTGACAAAATATTTTGCTGTTATATAAAAAGTACACATTCTTATTGATTATCAGTATTTTCCCATAAGAGCTGAATAGTGTGTCATTATTAGCCAAAGGGCAATATCCTTAAATCTCACAAGAATATTATTTGGAAACAGAAAAGCGATGTGAAAAAATGCAGTCCTGTAACTTGGCCAAATGTTTGTACAATCACTCAATTTATTTTTGCATTAATCTCAAGATGAATGATGAAATGTTCAGTTGCCAACAGACAGCAACAGTAAATTCAGGACCTCTGCAAAAATAAGAAGCCAGAGAGGTCAGTGCTGCTGTGGGAGACATTTCATTTAGAGAGACATAATAAGAGGCAATGCTTATTGTTTGCTTGTTTGGAAAGTGCATCTGAATTAAATAAAAGGGATTCAAACTGTGTTCCAATACACAATTTCAAGAGTCCCATTGAACCCTGCCAGGCTTATAGCTGAGTAGATGTAAAGTCTGCACAACTGAACAATATGGATTTCTGAATGACAGAACCCTTGTATTCTGCACCAAATGAAGAGTCAACGTAAGAACTGTTGAATACTTGTTGGAGCATAGCTGCCATCATGCTGCTCATAAGCCGAGTATAGTTCTTGGCTTAAAAAGGCTTTGCAACATAGTAGGGCCTTTGGACTGCCAATTATTTATCTCAGCTATAGCAAAATCTTCACTGTTTGCTGTTCCTATCAAGACAGACCTCGCAACAATAGTCCTATGACTTTGCTGCCCACTTCAACTTATCAGATTCCCTAATAATTAATGTGTGTGCTGCCTTAAGTTAACACCTGGGAGGCTATCTCCACACAATTGTACTTCAGCAATAGGATGGTTTTGATATTAAGTTCTAGACCAATTTTCTTTGTTATAGAAATCCCTTTCAAAGTATGCAGTTCTTACTTGTAATAAAATTAATATTAGTTTTCCAGGTTAGCCAGCTCTAACATTATGCATGTGTCTGGGTGAGTGGGTGGGTGCATACATGCATATAAATCAGCTGATTGGCCATAGCAGATTTGAAGCTCTCCATGTGTGTTCAGTCAGCATGGGAATTCTGGGAGGCATAGCCCCCCAGATGTAGGAATGTTAGACCTAACACATCTGGGAGACACAAGGTTGGGGAAAGCAATTTCAATAATCATTTCACAGACAAGCAAGGAGTAGGCAATGTGAGGATAGTAGGATCAATATCTCTGAACATCTTCCATGGCCTGCCAGATTTCTGTCCTACCTGATTTTAGTATTTCAGAATATTCTTTTAATCAAAACTGGCATACTATGGATCAGAGCACCAGCCTTCAGTGTCATTTCTATCGTCAACAATTCCTTTAGCCCCTTCGATGGATCAGTGATTAGCCACACTGCCATGGCAGTAGTTTGTGAGCACCCACTCAGAACATGGTCATAAGATTCCAGATGTGGCCATCTACTCCAGAATATTGCCTGTTGTAACTTAAGACATTCACAATTTCAGTCTTGGCTTACAATCTAGAATTGTTTTAGATTGCTTCATACCGGTATTTATAATCTTCCAAACAACAGGACATGCTTTATTCCCAGTTCTCATTTCAGAAGATTTTTTTAAAAAAAATACCCAGTACAAGCACTACTTGCAATGCTATGCACATGATAACTGACAATTATCCCTATTTAAAGACTGAAATGCAGAGGGAAGTTTCTTTGGCTGGTGCAGCTTTCACAGGAAGCCTGGGGCAAAACTAGAAATAGAATCTGGACCTCTTGAATCTCAACTCCATACTTAAACCACAACCTCAAACATTTTTCTTTAAATATGTTATAAGACATTTCAAAACATTTGCTATTTATAGAGATATGTATAGGGACAATGTTAATCACTTCCCATTTCTATGGAATAGTGATTTATGTGTTGATTGAAGAGGAAGAACATTTTCCTCTTTCTCAGAAGAGTAGAAAAAAGTTTCTTTGCTAGTGTTCTTGTATTCTACGATGCCCCCTTTAAAAATGATCACAATCACATATTTGTGTGAATCTTACTATTCTGTCAATAGATAATGCCACTAAGTCAATATAAACACATGGAAAAAAGTAGAATTACACTTCATTTTTATGTTATATTTGTATACTATATAGGGACTGTACCAGTGGTGTACAACTGTCAATGGGCCTCACCAACCTTTGAGGAGCATGCTTGACACAGCATCACAAAAGAAAAGAGCCGTATAATTTTTTTTTAAAAGTGGGTGATGGACTTAAAAATGTGAAATTTTGGAAAGTATGAGGTCATATATCTCAACCACATGCATATTTTTTTTATGTTCAAGGTATTCTACACATTACAGAGAAAAGTGGCTAACAAAGGGATGACTTGCTAAAATGAAAAGCAGCTTTAGGAGGCTGAAATTTATAATTCTTTTCTCACTGATGGTATCACTCAAAGAAACTGTATTCCCCTCCAGCTGCTTCCCCATCTCACGAGGTTCCAGAAGATTACAAATTCTTGTAAAGTAGCATCTGGGATTCCATGGAGAAAGAAGAGATTTAGAGTGCAAACCTGAACAGCTGAAAAGAGTTAAGCACCTCCTTTTCACATCTTCTTTTCAACATTGCAGCCTGACAGGCTGCTTTTCTCCTCCCTGCCCCCAAAAGTAGAGGCTGAATTAGATCTTTTTGCATTTAACAGTATTTGGTATAAAAACCTTGACTGCAGGATTTCCCTAATGCTGCCAGTGATTCTTATACCTGCTGTTGCTGAGCAGCTCTTGCTGTTAAGTGGAGAAATACTCAAATAAGCAATTGCATCAGTAGCCAAAGTGGTTGATTCCAGCAAATCCTGCAATTTATGACAGAATAGATTTTGGCTATGCTGGCAGACCGTTTGATTGGGCTGGGTGGTAGGAAGATTGACGAGGGTGAACAGAATGTATCTCTTCTATATAGCTCTATTACCTTGAGAAAAAGGTAATGGAATCTAAATTGAAGATCATGCTTGAGAAGATTCACGAGCATTTATTTCCTTATACTTATGTCCCTATCGTCCCTATCTTTTTTTACATATAATTTTATTGTACATTTTAAATACAAGAGTAAGACTAATACTAAGTAAAACAGCGAAAAAGAAAAAAGGAAAAAAGGAAAAAAGGAAAAAAACAGAACAAAACCTTAAAGGTGCAAAAAGAGTAGCAGAAAAATAGAAAAGAAAGAAAAAAGATATAAAGAAGTCGCTTCCAATCTTCTTTAGAGCAGTTATAAGTACAATTATGAATTTAGCTCTCTCTCTCTCAAGTTACATTGCGATATCTTCTTTCTATAATCGATCCTATCTAATCATCAAAATCATAAATCATAAGTTCTTTTTTTTTAACGCAAAAAGTCTATAAGGGGTTTCCAGTCACCAATAAACGTAGATATTGCCTTTTCTCTAATCAAATAAGTCAGTTCGGCCATTTCAGCGAGTTTGGTCATCTTCACCAAACATTCCTCTGTCGTAGGTATTGCCAAATCTTTCCATCTTTGTGTGTACAATAATCTTGCTGCAGTTATCATATATTTATAAACAGTGTTCCATGATTTTTTTTCCAACAGCTTATTCATCAGTCCCAAGAAGAAAAGTTCTGATTTCAGCTGAGTGTTAATCTTTAAAATCTTCTGAATCACAGTATGTATTTGAACCCAACATTTTCTAGCTTTTTTGCAGGCCCACCAAGCCTGATAAAATGACCCTTCTTATTGTTCACATTTCCAACATAAATTTGAAGTATCTTTATACATTCTAGATAATTTTTCTGGTGTCATATATCAACAGTACATCATTTAATAAAAATTATCTTTAAGATTATAACATAATGTAAATTTTAGTCCTTTCAACCACATATTTTCCCATTGTTCCATCTGTGTATTATATCCAAAATTTTAGCCTACTTTCTCATACATTCCTTAACTTGTTTTTCTTCTATTTCCAGTTTCAATAAAAGTCTATATATTTTAGCAATCACATGTTCACCATTTGTACACAATTCTGTTTCAAAATCAGTCTTACAATGTTCAATACCATAAATTCTTTTATTTGAGTTAAATCTTTCTGATAACTATAAATAAGAGAACCATTGACAACTATGTCCCTCTGCCATCAGTCGTTCTCTTGATTTTATTTTATATTCCCCTTGACAGAATTCTAGTATCTCACAACATGTTAACCATTTGTGTTGCCTATTATTTCTCGTCTATAGAATGCTGCTTGTGCTGAGAGCCACAAAGGTGTTTTTGGGCACAGTCTGAATTTGTATCTATTCCATATTCTCAATATGGCACGTCTAACATAATGATTTTTGAAATCTACATTAACCTTGATTTTATCGTACCACAAATATCCATGCCACCCAAATCTCAAGTCATGTTCTTCTAACTTTAAAAGTCTTTTATTTCTCAGCAACACCCATCCGTTCATCCAAACCAAAAGCAAGTTGCAAAATACAATTTCAAATAAGGTAAATCCAATCCTCCTCTTTTCTTTGCATCTTGTAACACCTTATATGTAACTCGTGGCTTTTCCCCTTGCCATACAAACTTAGATGTATCTTTTTGCCACTATTTAAATGGTACAGCAATTGCCAAAGCAGGTATTGTCTGAAACAAAAATTTCATTCTAGGCAAGACATTCATCTTTATCACAGAAATTCTCTCCAACAATGACAATTGTACCTCCTCCCATCTTAACATATCTTTTTAAACTTCATTCCACATCTTAACATTCTTTTGAAATAACATATCCAAATATCATATTTGTCCTAGTGATACCCAGGTATTTTACTTTTTTCTCAATCTTAAGACCCATTTTCTTCATCAGTTCTGTTTGACCCTCTATTTTCATGTTTTTGTTAACATCTTCTGATTGGTGATTTTACAACCTCCTAGTGTACCAAATTCTTTTAATTTTCCCATTAATGTTTCTATTCCCTTTAGTAGATCCTCCAAAACCAACACCAAGTCATCAGCAAATGCCCTTAACTTATAAATTTCTTTTTAAATCTTTACTCCCACAATTCTCTCAACTTGTCTTATATCTCTATTCAATATTTCAAGAACTAAAATAAACAGGAGAGGAGACAATGGGCAACCCTGTCTTGCCCCTTTTTATATCTCAGAGGGTTTTGTTAGATCTCCATTGACAATTATTTGTGCTTTCTGTGAAGTGTAAATCAGTCTTACCCATTTAATAAAATTCTCTCCAAAATTCATATCTTCCAAAACTTTAAACAGGAAAACCCAGTTCAAATTGTCAAAGGCCTTCTCTGCGCCTAAAAAAATCGATGTGACTTCTTTTTCATGACATTGCTCCAAGTATTCCATTTCCTTTAACTGTCTTTTAGGTTAAAACCCACATTGATCCTCAGCCAAAATCACTGTATATAACTTATAGTCATTATTCAATACTGTCCCTATTGTCTACATCATGTGAGATTTGTTGGAGCCAAATTTAGAACAGAACAAGAAAGATAATGAATAGTTCTTGGCCTAATAGCAATACTATTTACAGTATGTCCGTTCAGAAGCAAAGCCACCTACTTTGTCTGTTAAGTACAAACTTGCAGGATTAATTGACTTTGGGAGCAGGCCTTCTCTCTAGTAATCCCTACCCTGTGGAACATTCCCTCCTCACCCTAGGGTGTGCATGGCCCCTATTCTGTCAGCCTTCTGTAAACTACCTAAAGTTTTGTTTTGTTGAGCCTTTGCTCCCTGTTGATAGAGGGATGAAGCATACTATGAGTATTTGGACATTTGTTCTGTTGATTTTCTATGTTTTAATACTTGTAAGCCTGTAGAGGAGTATGAAGATAATCTTAAAGAAGAAATGCAAGAGCCATTAAGTAAAGGACGACTCAGTCCTGGGAATAAAGGTGTGAGAAAGGAACTCAGAATAACCCCACCTTGAGTCTGTTTGGTATAAAATGGGGTAGAGGGATATTCTGACAGGTTTTCAGGGTTCTGTCATTATGCGCTACAACAATAAAGTAGCATTCTTGAAATTCTTGCTCTGTTTCCTGACCTGCCCTGTCTCGAAGGATTAACAAAGCAACCCAGTAGGTAAATAACTAACTAAATAAACCAGAAAAGAATTAAGTTTTAAAATGAGTTGTTTGATTTTTTTATGTTGTTGTTGTTGTTGTTGTTGTTATTATTATTTAAATTTATTAGCCGCCCAACTCCAATGGACTCTGGGTGGTGTAGATGTACTGCACTTTTAGAATAAAATTAAAATATCAACAAAATGATACCATTGCTAGTCCATCCTCCTAATTAGTAAACAATGAACAAAGTTCATAGGATTTGTCTTCTCGCTGAATGTTACAATATGTTATGGGCAAATAACAAGAAGGTATGAGTTGGAGAAATATCAGAAGATTCAAGTTTGAAGGTTTGATTTCAGAAGGGTGAAAACTGTAATTTCAGATTTAGAACAGAAATTTCAGTTACTCAGAAGATTGTATATCTGGGATAAGATGGGGTAGATATAGAAGGAGGTCATTATGAGGGTCCACAAAAATGTTTGAGCTTAGTTTCCACTAACAAAAGCTTCTGTAATTCTGAAAAATGAAGCAAATTAGTAAAAGTTTTAAAGGAGTCCAGGAAAAAAAATCCATTAATATTTTACAAATAGGAAAAAAGGTAGCAGCTACCAGGATATGATTATTTGTAAAAACTAATGATAAGAAGTGAAGCAGATGTATTATAGATGCAGTTGAAGACGAGGTACAAAACAAACTTGCAGAAGGTTCCTATATTTTCTGTTGAGTCTATTTAGGGACAGTCCCTATTTTTTCATGCCTGTCCTGGCTAAAGTATTGATCCCATTTTGCCTTTGGGAGAGATACTACAGATGTCTACTTGGAATGTTGTTAGCCCAGGAACAGAGGTCTGAAGGACATCAAAAGCAACATGAAAGTAGTCTTGACAAAAAAAAAAAAAAGGTCTAAAACAAAGGATAAACTCAGATGGGGGTCCAAAGAATGAGGAAGGTAGAGGAACACTCCAGAGCTTAAGAAATGTTGCTCATGCAAGGCTCAAGCAAATCCTCTTCTGCCTCTTCTCGCCTAAAGGATCTGACATTAACTCAGTTAGGCAGAGACAGTCCAGAGCCACTGGATCCCAGTGCTACCCTGAGTTCTTGTGCATGACATGTTGGAAGAAGGCAATCTGCACCTTACCTTGCTTCAGATTAAATTACCCACACCTTCCCTCAAGTACTCGTGCCCTTCTCAAGAAGCGGGTCTAAGTTGCACAATTCAGCATTACATCTTTAAGCCATAAACTGTTGCTTAGAAAACACAGTCCACAATCAGCTTTTGCTGAGTTCATAAATATCACTTGCCATACAGTGAAGGTAAAGTCTCCCTTGAATCAAGCTTGAATTTTTCTTCCGAACAGTACAGAAATATGTATTGTCGAAGGCTTTCACGGCCGGCATACGATGGCTGGTGTGGGTCTTCCGGGCTGTGTGGCTGTGGTCTTGAAGTTTTGTTTCCTAACGTTTCGCCAGCACCTGTGACCGGCATCTTCAGAGTGCAGGAGCACAGACAGGAGCAATTCTCTCTGTGCCCCCAGACAGGAGAACTGCTCCTGTCTGTGCTCCTGCACTCTGAAGATGCCGGTCACAGGTGCTGGCGAAACGTTAGGAAACAAAACTTCAAGACCACGGCCACACAGCCCGGAAGACCCACACCAGCCATAGTACAGAAATAGTTTGTTCCTGCCTTCTTCTAGGATTTTTTTTTTAACTTCCCAATCTAACCTACAGCACTAATCAGCACTGACCCTGCTTAAATTTTTGAAATCAGCCAAAATAATGGTCAGAGACAAAACAGGATAAAAGAAAAGAGGTGATACAAATAAACATGAGTCACTGTTTCCATTTGTGAAATGCTGTAGCAGGAGGATTCCCAGGCACTGGCAACTCCCTGTGACTGTTTTACCCAAAAAGGCTGCCGTCTTAGGATGAGCAAGAGAAAACACATGTCTTTTCTGAGTTGACAAGGGGTGTGGGTGTGGGTGTATCTCTGTATTACCAAAGGCCAGTTATAAAAATAGCTTTCTCTTCCTTTCCCCCTTGTCTTCAAAGTAAAATGTAATGAGAAGTCCTTGCTCATTTCCAATTTCTGCAGTCATGGAATGCAGATTTACCTTCTGAGCAAATGTCCTGCCCACAGAATTGCTGCCCGTGGACGGCCAGTCTGGAGTCCGTGAAAAATGATAGGGCCAGGTTAAATGCAGAATCTAATACTGCCCTGCTCTTCCAAAAGATTGTGGAAGAAGGTTCTGTACTACCTCCAGGGAGCAGACCACTAAATACTAGCGGCTGTGGGCTTGTTCCTGGAAATATAGCATTTTTCTCCCAGTCTCTGTAGGCCCATAGGCAGGACATAAGGGCAATAGCCAGCTCCCATGGCCAGGGGCTAATTGCTGTAGAATCCTGATACGGGTCTACTATATTTACTCCTCTTCCCTAAATCATTTACCATTCAAATGAGAAGAGTGCCTTATATTTGCTGAGAATATGGCAGTGAAGGTGGACAAATTGGGTAAACAAGTGTCACTGAAGGCAAAGGGATGGGGGTGGGGATGGAGTTGGAGGTAATGTTGGTCACTTTTTGTTGCAAATAATGAATGCAAGAGGCTGGAAGGGAGGGAGGAGGGGTGGAAAAAGGAGCTACCTCTTCTTCTCCCTTGCCAAGCAAAACAAGGGAGGTGTAAGAAGATCCTAAGACAAGAGGACCATTCTGTCTCCTTCCTCCCCAGCCTTGGCTCAAGTGCTGTTGCTTGCCCAGTGATCTGATTTTTCCTAAGAAGTGTGTCATCTGCTTTCAGGACCACACACCAAGCTCAAATACTTTGCAGCAGGGAGCTAAAAGAGGAGCTAATTAGGATACAGGAACTAGAGGCGTTTGTATGCAAGTTGAGCAAATTCTCCCTCTTAATGATGCTGAAGATTCATGAGAATTGGACTTCCATATATGGAGGGTAATTCAGAATATTTAGGTCTCACATTCATTACCTTTCATGAAGACAATTTCTTAACTTTCATATGAAGATGAATTTAGTTGTCCACATAACATCCTTAGTGCATTAGACTCTTTAAAGAATACATAAAGGCAACTATCTAAAAGAACGAAAATCTTAACTCTATATTTAGCCTGAAATTGAAAGAGAACTTGAATAGCAGATATTATTAAGCAGCATTATCTACTGTATCAAAAGATCAAGGATCAGCAATAGTCCTCTGAGAGCTAGAGGAATGCACTATTTTACTGAATTATTATAATTCATATTCACTCAAACAACTTTTCCATTATCTTAAGCTATGATAGAATTTAAATGTCTCAGAGTAGAAGCACTTTATGTTATGTTGGCTGTCACTGCTAAAACACAGACACGCACGGAGGGTATAAAGGAGATATGTATGCATATTTATGCACATACCAATGATTTAATGGAAAACTTTGGAATTTATCCTCACATTTGATTCTTGTCTTAAGTAACTTTCTTCTTTTAACAAAGATAAATTTAACTGTTTTTAAAACTGAGAATCCAAAGAGGGCATTAGAGACTTCTACAAAGTCTTAAAACCTTTCTCTGGAATTCAGTGCAGCGACCAGTTAGAAATAAATTCAACCCGGCTGCATGTGCATCAAATTATTTATTTTATCTGGCATCTGTTATTATATTAGTTACTAGACCATACCTGTTAGGCTTTTCTGTTATCTTCATTTCCAACAGATTTGGTTTCCTATTTTTTACAACAGCTTATGTGTCTCTTTCCTTGGCTGTTTGCTTGAGTCATTAATTTTGTTACAGGCCTTTGATATTACCACTTCCTTTGGTTAAAATGAAAACCAAAACCAAAGTGAGATGACTATATTTTATGCTATAGGTCTTGAGATATTCTCTCAGTATTTCTTATATAATTTATGAAGGGGTTGTTGCATAAATAATGCCATTCAGCTTAAAACCTGGCTAACTGCATCTTGAGTGACACCAGTCTTCCAGAAGGCAATTCTTGATGGCCCTGCTGGCCTGATTATGCCACCAGTTAAGGAAGATTTAGACAGAAAATAAACTCCCCCAATTTTGGAAGCTACAGAGTAGAAGAGGAATGGAGGGTCCACTGATGGAGGGGGATGATATCAGAATGCTTCTCTGCTGCTTTATGGAGACTGTAGATAAAACAAATGAAGGTATAAAAAGAAAGAAGAAAAAGAAAAGCATTCAGAAGAAATTTAAGGAAAATTTAAGAGAAGGAAGATAGACAAGAAAGACCTTCAATCATCAAGAACTTCTACCTCCACATTATCTGGCTGAATGAAGATGGAAAGCTTTATGTATTTAGGAAATATCTAGGCTACCACAACCCTTAATGGTTCTAGAGAGTTTACAAAGTACAGCAGAAGCATCTATAAAAATAACAAACATAGCAGTTATAAATTAAAATAAGAATTAATAGTATTAGAAGACAAGAAACATAAATATAGTGTGGGTTCCCTCCTAACTGTAGTAAGGAGGAAGCTTGCTTCACTTCCAGTGGCAATTTATCCCATAATGTTGGCTCTGCTGTAGACCAAGACAGACTGGTTGTTAATAATGGTCTCCATGATGAGACAAATACAAGTGCTCCAGTGTTGACTTTAAGAGTACAGGTTGACTGTGTGGGACTTTCACAATTGCACCCATTTTGAAGGACAGAATGGTGTATAAAAGCCCTGCAGTGTACCTTGATATTTGCTATTCAATCACTTAGCTTTGTTGTTGTTTATTTATATGGCCACCGAACTTAAACACTCTGACTCTGGATGACCTAAAAACTGTTGCTGTTGTTTCTTTCTAGGGAAATGTAGCGAGGGAATTGAGGCTGATTGTAATAACAATGCAATTTATTTAGAGCTAGAGAGTTTTCTGGTGCAATTATGCACAACATTATACAAGGCTGCAAGCTTTTCTTTTTCTTACTTCTTGGGTGGGGCCTCTCTTCCGCTCTTAAAGTAGACCTTGGAGTACAGTATATCTCCTCAAAAACTAGGGTCTTCTCTTTTTTTGTCAACCCCCTTTCCCCCCATTGCGAAGGTTCCTGATCCACTTTAGGATGATTACTAGACTGGAGCCAAGAGGTGAACTGCAAGGTGGCTCAAGAGGCATTGCATTGTTGAAGGAAATAACAATTATAAATAATTCCTTCTGAAAAAGTCCTCAAAGCAGTTAGTAATTTCTTTATATGTTTTTGACTACCAGAAGTATCTCTGCATGAGCTGCCTTATGTATCAGTTCATTTGTCTTCATCCAGTCCATGGCTGATATTAAGCAACAGCTTTCTTGGATTTCCACCTTGAAAATTTTAGCTGCAGGTAGAAACATCTTTCTGGATTCCTGGTTTACTCGCTGAAAAAGAAGATGGTGTCCAAAGGAAAGCTCATAAAAACACCTAACCATTTAGGCAGCAGCACCCGACCCCCATTCCCTGATAGCTCTTTTTTCTCTTAGCAAGATGTACTAGAACATCAAGCCTGATCTATTACAATTAACTAACTTCTTTTCAGAGTGTATATTTTAAAGATCTTCAGTAGCTGTTTAGTCTTGGCTCCTTGGGCAGCAGCAGTTACTTAAAAATTATCTCAGGGATTGCAAACATTTTTCTATATAATGTCTGGAAGAATGGCTGAATTATATCTAAGGTCTCCTTGGCATGCTGCATTTGAGCTCACTCAACACTGGTCTGCCCAGCTGTGCTCCCCCAATTTCATCTGACCGGGGCAGCTGAGTCAGTGTCCTTCTGGCTCAGCTGCACTACACCACCCAATGGTACCCCTGTGTTTTAGACAATTCATTTGCTGCCACTTATTTTTAATTTAAGATACTGTGCAATTGCTCTTTGTTCACAAAGTACTATGGCAATGTCCAAGGAACATGACATAAAAATACAATAAAATATAGCATAAACGATACATAAAATGTTTGATAAGAGACAATCTGTAGATAACTTCAACAACAGAGATAATCACCAATATAATAAAATCTAAACTGCCTGGGCAAATAACAGGCTTTATCCCAAGAAAAACACTCCTCCGTTTTGCATACAGTATATCTCCCTAAGGGGAGAATGGAATGGAAAATCAAATGGAAAAAGCTCGCTCCATATAATAGCAGGAATCTCTTATTTAAGTCTGAAATCCTGGATATTTAGTATCTCTAGTTATGTTGGATTTTTTCTCTGTCCTAAAGCCAAGGAGCTGAAGAGCAGAAAAGGCAAATTTCCACTTGTAATAATTTCTTTTACCAAGGAATGTAAAAGCCACCAGAGACAATTGTTTAATATCCCATATAATATGCACTTCTGCCCATGTTCCAAGGAAACCATAGAAGGTTCTTCACATTATCTGTTGTACTACCCTATTTCCACTCCAGCACGTGAAAATGTTTTGGAGCCCCTCTTGATATTTGGCCTGATTCACTTAAAATTGAATATTTAATGAAAGTAGATAAGGAAACAACACTATGGAGGTTTAGCAAGCTTTCTGCAGGCTGCTGCTACCCAGAGAGATGATTTTCTCAAAAGTTCCTAATGTTTTTCCATTACTTTATCTGCTATAATAACAATGTTTTAATGTTCTTACTGATTTTACATATTTTTATATTATTAATGTTTGGCCACTTTTATGCAGATTTTATCTTATTTGTTATGACCAGCCATCAAACAATAAACATACTGAACTGAATTGAAATTGACTCCCAGATGACAACAGCCACTTCTTCACTCCTGCTCCAGTGTCGTAGCTGGTGCCTGAAACCCAGAAGGACACATTTCTGAGAGGGGACCACCACCTCTGCACCTGACCAGGTTTCGGTGATACATGCCAGGTCAGCCCTCTCATCCACAATCAAGTCATGGGTGAGGTGAGTTTTATTACAGGCCAATCTAGCACTAAGTAGCAGTAACCAGAGTCCAGCGTTATCAAAACTTCAGAGACCGGGTCTTGGGGCTGAGGACAGGGGACTAGAACATGGTATCTGTCTTAGACACTGCCTTCCCTGAGGGCGGTCATCCCATCTCCCACCATATCTCTCCATGCCTGTCACCACAGCAATACTCTCCCCTGCCCTCTCTTCCCTTTCATCATCTAAATCCTCCCCAGCTCTTTGAGGTAGACCAGGCAAGGAAACCAAAGTCATGAATGCTAAAGCTACTTTTATTATAGGGTTACAGTAACAGAATCTTGCAAGTCTTAAAGCGCCTCTCTCCTCCCTGTCTTAATCTGAAAGAGAACTAGGGAGGGTCAAGTCTGAGATGCTTTCTGAAATTACATTTCTGTCCCAGACTCAGATTTCTCTTATCTGACCTTTGTATTGGCTGCGGCTCTTCCTCCTGTTCCTCAAGGTTGTTCTCATATCCCATTATGCAAACCAAGGGGACTCATCCTACTAAACACAAACAGCAGTGGACATTCAGCACCTATGTTTGGGTAGTGTCTGAATTTCAGCAGCCTCTCCTTCCCACATCACCCAAACTACCAACCCCCCACTCCACTCTATTCAATCCCTAGCCTTCCCCACCAACCCCTTTGCTCTCACCCAAGCTGCAGAGGGAATCTCACCCCCAGCGAGCATGGCAGGTATCTGAGGGGAGTAGACAAGGGCAGTCTCACCCAACTCACACTCCCTAAAACTGCTCAGAAAATAGCCCTTGCCAGTCCAAGTCTTCTCACTTGGGGAAGCAGAGTAATTTCTATGAGGGGAAGTTGCAAAACTGCAGAGACTGGCTAAACCCCAGGAAATGGGTGCTGGGATATAGCCAAACTTTCCACTACTGTACTGGAGAAATGCAGTGTCTCTAAGCTCCACAGAGGGTAGGATTTCAAAGAAAAGCTTCAGCTTCAAATGCGCCACCACTGAACCAGAAATGATTTGGCTCAGCTGCTGAAAGAGACTGACAATGTGACAGCACACAAGCCTGGAACTCATTCTTGAATAGTGCAAAGGCCCCATGTGAAACCACACACATAAAAGTGCAAAGAAACCGCGCATGGTAAAATCTATTTCCATTGTGCATGTTTTTCACATTCTAAATGGCTAATAAGAGGCTATAAGGACTTAGAAAAGTTTTGACTTTTCCAACAAGACTTCCCTGCTGATTACTGTACTTTGAATCAGCTATGTACTTTGCAAAAAATACATTAGGGACCATTGTTCCAGAGCCTCTTTATTATGGGCATATGATAGCAGATAAGTCTTAAAATTAAAAATATCAGTGGATATAGATACCTAAATATTAATCAGTCAGGCATTTGGTCTTTATGACAGTCGTAGACCAGCATAGGTGAGCAATAATGTATTTCTGTGAACTATATCTGTGATAGATAACCTTTACTAGTCATACATTATACTGCCAAATAATTTATTAACTATATTGACAGCACATTCTGTAAAAAGACATGGCAGTTTTTATAGATGTCTAATTGCAATCAGTGTTTCCTGTGTGTTTCCACAGAATGTTCTTTATAGTTTGCACCGATAATTTGGCAGTGCCAGAATTAAAGAAAGAATTGTTTGACGTTTAGGAGATAAGCTATAAGATACTGTTAGAGTAGAACAGTGTTGTATTTTTTTTTTTTTTTGAGACATCATATACTAATTTATGTTCTAGGAATAATGGTCAACGTGATAATTAACATTCCATCAATTATAATGTGGCAATTACTTTTCCTTCTTTACCGAAAATATTCAATGTCATACGAGCAAGTGCATATGTACAGTGATCTATTTATTTATTCCCAGTAATATAGTATGTCTTCATTTTTTCACTATCCTATTATCTCAGATCTTACACAGACATGTTCATTTTATCTGTCACTGATGAGATAATGTAAAAAGGTGGGGTATGTTGAGGTTAATATATGATTTTATATCTTATTTATATACTGTTATATATTATTGTGTATGGATCATTGAATGCAATACATATTGCATGTATGTATGTTGAACTTAACGTGTTGATATTTGTGCTACATGCAATATATATCAATACACACTTATAATATACTTTAATGCATATAAATGATGTGCCTAACAGATCACACATATGGATCACAGGTATATGCTGGAGTTTTAGAAGGAGGCTTTGCATATCATGGTCACAAGCCTTTTTAGATGTGCTAATGGGAGGTAAAATAGGAAGATGCTTGAGTCAGCAGCTGATGCCCCAAAGAATAAACTTTTGCTGATTCTTGCAAAGCACTGTTGCTGACTTATACAATCTATTGCATGTTTACGTAGCATCAGTAAAGCTTCCTGCTCCCCAGAATAGCTAAACAATGCTATAATATATAAAGCATGCTGGCTTTATTGGAAAGACCCAGGTTCCAGTCCAGCCACAGAAACTTACTGGGTGGGTTTGGGTCAGTCACTCTCCCCTGTCAGTCCAACCTACCTCCCAGGATTGTTGTTGTGAGGAAAAATGGGGGGAGAGAGGCATATATGGCCACCATGAACGCCTGCATTTAAGACATGAAAAAATAAATTCAACAAATGCATAAATTAGAGTAATCTATTTAGGTAATGTACAGAGGTCAAGATCTATAGAACAAATCATAATAATACATTTTAATGTAATCAGTAACACAAAAAATGATGCACCATTTTGCCAGTGTGTATATATGTGCGTGCATGCATGCGTGCACATGATAGAGAGAGAGAGAGAGAGAGAAAAGGAGAGAGAGGGAGATATCTTGATATCTGCTTCCGAGAAGCATTTTTTGACACCCAGATGCAGAAGGCAGTTTGTCTACCCCTCCCGCGTCTTAATTTGCTTTAAAGATTTGACTGTAATCCAGATCATCATGATATATTTCGCTTAGCTTGTATGGAGTCAATGATCTTTGCTTAATAGTTTTAAGCTTATGGTTTAAAAAGTAGCTGGCATATTCCCCAAGATCCAAGCCCTTTATCGCCTATGCATACATTGAAGTCAATGACTCAATTTCTTTTAAAAAATTGTGCTTGTAACTATTAGTAAAGCATACTGTGTCCATATGCATACCAACAGAACAATAGATAAAGCAATATAGCAAGGAAGACGTGCATCCTGCACATGCAGAAGCCCAGTTGCTTCCCGCTGTATTGTTGCCGCAATCTTTGCCCTTCAAACAGCCCTCTTCCACTGTGGTGGAAAACAGGGTCCAAGAGGTGGAGGCTGAGTTAGCAGCAACTGTATTTTGCAATCTGTAGCAGTGGGTGGACCCCTACAAGACATCCTTTGCAAGGCTCTTGCGTTCATTCCCTGAAACTCATCTCTACGGCATGAATTGGCAAGAATTGTACCAAAGTCCGTTTCTGTTAGGAACCCAGTGCTACAGCTTATGTCATCATCCAGGTTCTCTGGTAAATTTGGCAGCCTCTGGCCCACTCTTTGTGGACGTGTGTGTCTTTCCGTTTCCACTCTGGCTACCAGTTTCCACATGTGTTGCTCAGCTTTCTTTAGCAACAGCACTCTGCCTTGGAAGCTTTACTTGCTTGGAAAACTATGTCTGGTCTTTCAATCTACGCGCTTGCTTTCCTTTCTGTGGCTGTAGGGATCCAACTAATGTGACTTTGACAAATTATAGTGTGATCTTGATACAGTTGACTCAGGACACTGTATGATTCACGGAGATGAATCAGTCAAAGCGCTACAACTTGGTTGCCTTTCATTTCCTCCCTATTCCGTGTAGCTGCTCTGCAGTTTCCATCAAGAAAGGCGCACACTCTTGCGTTCTCTGTTCTCTCTGCATCCTCGTGCCACAGAGTTTGCGTAACAGGAACAGTGAACTGGTTAAAATTGCAGGCGCAGGCAGCCTCTCCCTTGCCTGCTTCGGGCTTTGTCTCCCTCCGATGTGGATGAGCAGCTGATCATCTTCGGCAAGAAAACCAATTGCGGCTTTGGCTTGCCTATTCCTTTTGCCCCAAATTTCTTAGTTTGCTGCTATGCTGAGAACATCTCAGAGACTGTCTTTGAAGAGGAAAACCTTCATCTTGAATTTCCGCTGTATATTTTTGCTGCCTCCAGAGCTAAGTCTTAGCTATTTGGCATTTCTCCCAGGTATTATTTTTTCTGAGCCATCTATCTTTTCCTGCTTCTTCCAGGCACTGGCTAGAGCAGCCGTGATTTGGGTCCCTAACCTCTTAGCAGAGGATCAAGCAGATGCAACCTAGTGACTTAAGAATCTGACAGACTTAACGTGGTGTAGAAGTAAATCAGGCTCAATGGTTTCAGGGCAATGGAAATAGTATTAAAACAAAATCCTCTGGAAGGCAGGCTTGTATACACAGCAGACTATATTAAGCACCTTATACCCATAAAGGAGGCCCTGAAACTCACTTGGATTCCAGCTGTTTGCCCAGGAGCTTTGGTTCAGACTTTTAAGACCCCAAGGAGGAATGAATCTTTTCAGGATTTCAGGGGAGGGGCAATTCCCCTTCCAATTTACCTAAATGTCTTCTGTCTGATCAGTCATTTTGTGATTAAGGGATACTGATACCACAGCTGCTTCACGGGTGCTCTCACCATGAGGTATCAAGATCCCCAATGTGTTTCTGCACAAAAAGGTGCCCACACCTTCTCTAACAGAGCACCACAACATCTGGAAAAATGCATTTCTGGTTCTAGCATGGTACTTCTTATGATTCTTTGCTCATACAAAAAGA
Organism: Python bivittatus; assembly: GCF_059951505.1. Lineage (NCBI taxonomy): Eukaryota > Metazoa > Chordata > Lepidosauria > Squamata > Pythonidae > Python > Python bivittatus. The sequence goes on along the minus strand of NW_028277040.1, from coordinate 6,581,857 downwards.
TAGAGATGAGGGCAAAACAATCAGTCAGGCAAATAGGTTGACAGTAATACTGTAATGACCTCACTGCCTTATTTTCACATGAAAGCACATGGGTAATTACAATTTGCTGAATTATCTTTGCCATCCACTCCACCCTGCACTTATTTGCTCTATAATATTAAGTTTAATCTATCCCACCTTGGCTTCTAAAGCAGGCCTGTTTCTTAAGTTGCTACAAGTTCCCTTACAAAACCAAAACAGAAATACATCTATGCCTGTTTTAGAGCAGCTGCAACTTGAAAACTTTTAATATTGCCCGCTGAAACTTGATTCAAAATGATGGAAGGGAAGAGCGTTCTGGCTTTATGTTAAGGTGGGTGAGTCTGTGTAGCCCTGGCTTTTCAAGTTTTTTCTCCTGCACGAAACTCTTTCTGCATCACTTTGGTCCACTGAAGAATTGATGCACGCCCAAAGGATTCTCATGCTAAAGCCACAGGGCAGAGATCTCCGGCCTGTGTGATCAACTTTGTTTTTATACAAACCCAAAGTCTGCAAACCAGAGCCCAATGCAAGATAAAATTCTAATGTATTTGTGTTTCATGCATCTTCTCCTTCTTGCAGCTGTTAACCAGAGAGGAAGCAGAAGGCTTGTTCATCAGTTACAAAAGGCCCAACAATCTAGAAATGAATTCTGAGCTCCTGTCCTCTTCTGTCCTAGGCTCAGGTCATGTGTACAGTGGCCGAATTGGCTGGGTCCAGCCGACTGCCCTTGCTGAAGTCAGTGTTGGTATTCTCTCAGACATCCATATAATTTTATATTGCTGGGGAAGATAAGCAAAGTCAGGAAAGATGCTATAAACTGACATTTAAACTCTTGAAAACTGATTCAAGCCAGCCTAAGAAAATATCCTCTACCACTCTAATGTCTCTTAATGGAAGGACATACGACAGTCTCAGTAAAAGATAGTAAATTGTCACCGACTGGCAATTTGCCATTGTTTACAGAAACTTCTTTTACCAATTGAATTCCCTTTTGTTGTTTTGAATCATGTTTTGGGAAACCATACAGGAAGAGATAGTCCTTCAGATATCCTGATCTTAATCATGCTATGGAAACTTTTGGGGATAGGGACTATCTGTGGCTTTTGAATGGCATGCTGAGGGCTACATACGCAAAGGTTATGTGGCCAAGATAAAACTATGCTTGGTATAATTAAGTTAAATTAAATTAAATTAAGTTATCTAAATACATTTAAAAATAGTTAAGGGTGATATTGTGCTACTGGCTGGACTTCACTTATTGAGAATAAGCAACAAATAAAACATTTATATACACACGCAAGGAATGCTTGGAGGCTCCCAAACAGGGGGAAAAAATCACCCTATTGCTGGTGGTTCAAAGATTCCTTCTATCCCTCAGTAGGCTCAAAGTAGCCTTTGTGGATCAAAGTCAGGGACCAGTTTGGGTGAATTTAACCAAGGCTAAATATTGCAAACAGATGTGTTTTTTCTCGTCCTTCCCCTTGTTAGGATTGCAAGTAAATTAGTGTCTGACATGCCACTAGGATTCTTTGCTCAAAATTTCATCAAGAACCCTCTTGGTTTTTAAACGTTCTGCTTATTTTATATAAGAGACCTAAAAGTTTATCATTTTCTACCGAAGTGGGGAAGCTAGTGGGCAGTAGCTGTCTGCCTGCTTTCTCTGGGAGAATCTTCTTCCTAGGACTGGTTCCCTCTGAGACAAAAGGTTTTGTTTTTGTTTTTTGTTTTTCCTTTATCAGCTGAATTCTCTCTCAAAAGGGTCTCCATTTCCAAAGTTTGGGGTAGACCAACAGATCTTTGAACTACTTTTAGTCAATCAATAGCTGGGATGGGATCTCAAGCCACAATGGTTCAGGTTCGATTCCCCAAATTCTGATGCGTGATGAAAGCAGTCATGCCATAGCAAAGAAAATGTTATGGCTGAAATAAAAAGATAATTTATTTTTAGGACATCTCCCTCTGTCCCTGTGGACGTGACAGAAACCAGGTTCAACTTCTCTGTTTGCATAATCCCATCATACCTAAGGAATCTATTCCCTTCCAGAACAAAGCACCCCCTGCCTTTCCTTGCCAGAAAGAAAGAAGTATTGCTCATCTTAACAAAAGCAGAATGAAAAGCCCCATGCAATTGTCTAAGGCAAACCTAATAAGGAAGAGGCAATCGTTATAATTGGGCCAAATTGCAGATGTTCTATAGTCAATTCAGGGCATGTGCCTAACCCTATCAATGTTCCTCTGCTCATTAACAAGAGATGATGGCTATTTCCAGTGCTGTTTCTGTCTCCTAAAAGCATGGTTTTCCTTAACAATAAAACAGCTGTCCTCACACAATCAAACTTAACTGGGTTTTCCCTATATGATCCTGACCGCAGATCCGAGCTCTAGAATTTCCTGCTTTACAACTCCATGATAAAGGAAATTTCATCTTTCTATTGTTCACAGTTCTTCTTCTGTAAGTTGGAACCCACCCATCCTTGTCCCAGTGAAGTATGTGATCTTCCTCCTCAGTGTTGTACTCCATTTTGTCTTCTTCTATGACAAGAAAAAAATGGTCAAGATAATCTTGAAATACCATTCTTCATGGATTTAATAAAAACAAAACAAAATAAATGTCCTTCTTGTCAAGGTTGTATGGGTATGGATGAATGTGTGGATGTGTGTATGGGTAGATGGGAGGAATACAATTTAAAGGAAAAATAATGTTTTGGAAATAAGTTTCTTTCTGAACAACGTCATCAACTTTGAGAAGTTCACCTCTGGTTGGATTGCTTTGGTCTGGAGTTACTGATACTGAATAGTCCAGATGTTGCTTTTGGAATGTATTTGCGAATGCTAGCCAAACCTGCAGATTAAACCTGCAGGACAGAGCAATTTAATATTTCTTCTGCAATCCAAATTAGGTAAAGGGATATCTTAAAACAGTTTCTTGCTACTCCTTCCAAAACCAAAATGGAATTTATCATATGTTTAAAACAATGTATTCAATATTATGAATATATTAGAGGCATTTGTAGAGGGCAACTAGTGGACAGGAAGTTTGTATGCAACCCTGTGTGCCCAACCCTTTTCATTTATAAACTTCCTCCCCCTTTTAATTTTCTTTTGTATACTCTTAAGACAAAGCACTGGAAAAACAGAATGCTGTTGAATTATGGGATAACAGCTTCAAGGTTTCAGAGTGTATAAAAGTAGCATTTCCTAGCTGTCACAGTTTTTCTTCTAAGAAGCATCTTGACAGTTGTCCAACTTAGTTTTATATGTTTAGATCAGACTTGGAAGCTGAAGAAACATGTCTAAGAAGGGCAATGGCAAACTGCTTCCATAACATTACCTTGAAAATTATTTGGACTGGTCCAAGTAGTCACCAATAAGTGAGCTTGATCCAAAAGAATATTTAACATGTTTATGGCTACTTCTGAGACTTTCAAGCACACTTTTTGGACAATTAGAAGATAAAGGAAAACATCTGTTCTACAAGAAAACTTTACAAGCCTAGAGTACAATGAGTAAAAATATGTGAGACATGATCTACTTGAATTCTGCAAATAGAATATGCCCATGTACAAAGATCTAAGACCCAAAGAGATTTCTTTTTCCTCAATTATTTATGAAGAAGTACCTTATGCTGTGCAGAGAGGTAGGATTGGATGGAGATGTTGGAGTCATGCGCAAACATCCTAATTGTTATAATGAATCATGTATGAACACTATTTAAGGGGTGTGTATATGCAGGGGAGGGGTAGGCAGAAGCAGGACATCGCTTTAATACCATGCAGGGGCAAAGATTGGATGGTACCTTTGGTCAACTAACCAGTCCAATATTACCAAATATTAACCAAGAATTAACATGTTAATTCATTATAACTGTATCCCTGAACGAAAGGAATTGTATTGGTTAAAGAGAATTCCAAATATGTTCATCAACTCCCCATATCTCTAAAGGTGGTGTGGACACATTTGGAGTTCCAAGGAAGTATTGTGAATCTCTTCATAAAATGCCTGCCACTTGTACAGGCCATTCACAAAATGGCTGTCATTGGATGCAGTCCATCACAACTAGGGTTGCCACATCTGGGCTGGTTGACCACTAGATGGCAGCAGAATTCTGCTGTTAGTCACCAAAAACATCTCACAGAAAGGAAAAACGAATAATGAATGGGATAAAATAAGTAACTCCTAAGATCTTGAACAAAGGTCTGGGCCTCAGGCCATTTTTTTCTACAAAGGCTTCCTCTCAGGAAAATTTACTCAGAGAAAAGCGTGTGGCTTGATAAGTGCTCCAAAGCATTGTGATAGCTGATTTCCCTTGCCACAGCCAAGACTTCATCCAAAGCACATGCTGAATTTATTTTTTCTTCCCATTTAGATGGAAGAATGTGAATGTGTGCTTGTTGGTTTGGTTTGATGTGGTGTGTGCTTTATCTTGTTTGAGTGTAGTGTGTGTCTAATTTTGCCTTTCTTGGGGCAGAAGTGACTGTGTGGGTCACTTAAACAAATGTGTGCATTTTTCCAAGCATCGTAAGTTTGCTATCTATAAAATGGATGTTTTGTTCTGCTTTGTGAGGCTAAGGGCAGATCTGCACTTTGTGCTAAGCTGATCATCATGGACCATTCAACACTTCCTGAGTGCAGGAGAGGGTGCCATCTTTCATTCCAACCCATTGCAAAAGCACCCCATGGCCGGGTTTTCCAGCTTTGATTCAAAACTGCTGTGTTGACTGGTGCCGTCTTCAGCCTTTCAGAGCAGATGGTCTCCAGCACTTCATTCCATTCGAGTAGCAGCCACGGTTTAGTGCCTGGCACGTCCCCTTCCCTCCAGTGGCTGGTCACTGCCCTGGGCATTTTTCCTGGCCGCTAGATTGTCACATCCTCTGCTGGTTGGCAATTGTTGGTTTTTGGTTTTGTTTTAATGCTCCCACAGTTGATCCAAATATGGTCTATTAAGCCAATGAACTATCTTCAGTCCTAGAAGCTCTTGCTCCACTCAGCCCTTACCTCTAGTGGACACCCTTTCAGTTTTTGTCCATGGATGAAGCGTGCTCCCTTTGCTTTCCCATCCTCTGATCACAGTCCTTCCAAGCTTCCCTTCCCTGAATGTTTTTCTAACACAATTCAGTGGGAAATAGGAATGTTGCTATTCTGTTTCTACAAAGACGTTGTAGGAGGAGAGCCATGTTAATTTATGGTGGCAAAAAATCAGGAGTGTGGTAGCACCTTTTTGACTAACACATTTTGTAAATAGGCATAAGCTTTCATGAGCTGCAACTCACGTCATCTGATGCACAGAGCATTTAGGCTGATATAGGATTTAAACTGGGTGAGATGGAGGGGTAAGGGAGGGGAAGACGGGTTCTTTCTGCAGATGTAGGTTATATGTGAGACAGACTGCAAGCCCCTTATCAATTAACAATTGTAATGTTTTTTAAAAAATCCATTGTGTTTGCTGAGACTTTCTGAGATGGCCTGAAACCAATTTTTCACTCAATAGCTGTTAAAGTCTTCTTTTTTCCAAAACGGTCACTTCGAGGTCTGCTGTAGAGTGTCCTGGGAGGCTGAAATGCTCTGACATTACTTTGTCCTTGTTTTGGGTCCTGGTGTCAAACTGCCTATTGCTTTGATTATTGTAGCATCAAAGTAGCCATGGTACTGGAAGGGGAAAAAGGAAAAAAGGAAGGGTCTGTGTTAGTGTCAGTGGAAATCATGTGGGAAGGTTGTGTGTGTGAAGGCCTCCATACCCTTCATAATACTTTTAACAATAAGGATAAAAACCTATATGACTGATAAAAACTTAATATAGATTAAACATCATCTTAGGAAAAGCCCTTCTCAAAAGTAACCATGCTTGGTTGGCAAACTGGGAGGGTTGTTGTTTCAATTGGGCCTTCCACAGGGGTATGTCCTGTAGCAATTGTTTTGCAGGTCAGAGGGGCTGTTCTCCAGAGAAGAAGAGCTCCGTTGTTTTACCTCCAATTTTCCTGGTTCTCACTCCGCTACTCCAGAGACTGAGCAAGAGGAAGTGCGAGTGTAGGGCTGTCGTGTTTTAGAGCCACAGTAGCTATATAATGCTATGCTGGTTAAGTAGAAACTGTTGGGCATCATTGCTTATTCTCTAGATTTATCTACAGGACCTTGGTTTTTTTTTTCCCTTTCCTTACTAGGATGCATGGTCACACAGGTCAGTCTTGTGTTTCTGTACTGCATTTTTAAAATAAATTACAATGTTGCTAAGTTCTGCATGGTAGTATGCAACATTTGATGGGATCTGATTGCTGGGAAGAGTTAATAATTCAATATACATTATGACTACACTGACAATTATCTATAATTTTTAATAATTAGTGTTATGGTTTTCATGGTGTATTTTGCTTAGACATTTTTAGATACCACTGTATATTATTTTATTATACTGTAATCTATAGTATTTTACCACTTTTATTATAGTGTATAGTCAAGTTGGAACCTTTAATTGTAATTAAAATTTAATTATAATTAGTTCTATTGTGATTCGAAGATTCTAGTGTTATGGTTATCATTTAATTCCCATGTTATTACTTTGTCATTTTACAATCACTTTTTATAGCTTTAAGGAAGAGCTTGTTTCTAATGATATATTGTTAATGTTACTGTTTCTACATCTTATTTAAAAGAAAAAAAATAGGGAAATACCAAATCCACTGATTGGGAATGGAATATTCTACAGAATTCCCAAATGTTCCATTCCTATTCCATTCCATTCCATGCCGTCCCTCCTTTGGGTCATGCAATTCTTGGGGACAGTTTACCATTTTCCAGTAAATCCTCTGGACAGGAAGTCCTTTGAGGTCTTCCAAGCATAGCATTCTATGCACAACAGGCCTGTTTGGGGCTGGGCCACTTGTTGACCACCTTGAACCATTTCCAATTTGGAAGGTTGACACCCCCAAATCACCAAACTGCAGCAGGTTTAGCTTGGTCCCAAGAGAAAATGGAACAATCCAAAATTCTTTGAAATGTTGCATTCCTGAATTGTTGAGCTTTGCACATCCCTACTCTAAATTCCTCTGGCAGAGAAGGAGCTTATCTTGGACTGAGAGGTGCCAAGAAAGAAACAGGTAAAGAGTCAGAGAAGCAGCTTACTAAAACAATCCAGACGTATGTGCCTTGAATCTTTGGACTGTCCCACAACTGCTGCCTAAAAAATCCAAGATGACCCATAGCCATATTGGATTCTTTAGGCAGCAGGCAGGTCCAAGAAGTAAGGAGAAAGGAGAAGAGACAGTTGTGGGAGTGTCCAAAGCTTCAAGGCACATGGGTCTGGAGTCACATAGTAAAGATTCACATGGGTTGGCATGCTTAAATCAGCCAGGCAGGGCATCTCCCCCAGATGTGAGAAAAACCTTCAAAAATATCAACAAACATCCCAGCAAAGCATGCTGCTGGGGCTCTTAGGTCAAGGCATTTCAGTATTAAGTTCACAGACAAAGACAGCACAAAACCAAAGAGATACCAGTCTGAAGATGAGGAGATGCCAAGATTGCTCGGGGAGAAGCATTAGGAGAATCCACAGTCATGCAAGTCCAACCTTCAGGAGGTTGGGTGTAGACATCATACACAAACCAGAAGAGAATGACCTGCAGGCTTCACTAACCCCTAGGTTGGGTGAAGTATAAGAAATATCCCACTTCCGTATTTGGAGGTTAGACTCTAAAAATGCAAAATGAATAAACAAACCAGTCCAGGAATCTAAACAAAACCCTTTCCAAATCTCACACCAATTGTGGAATAGCATTGTGGCCACTAAAAAACAAACCAAGCAAAAAACTTCAGTGGAGAAGCAACCATCTTAATTTGCTGAACTTTGGAGAAACAGTGTCCTGATAATATTCTTAATGGATTCTAGAGATCACAGCATGGTGGATTTTGTATTGGTGCCCCTGCTGCGACCTCTGGAGAATGGTGATGGTGGTGGCCAACTAGCTCTGACTAAAGAGCTCTGAAAGACAGAGTTCTTGGGGAGAGAGACAAGCTGCTGTTTTGGAGAGAGAGAGAGAGATACACCCTTTAGGAGTGAGTACAAGGAAATAGAAGGATCAGTGCAGCACGTGCAGGGAACATACAAGCATCTTTACACAGCCTCTGTTCTAAATAACTGCCATGGGAGGGGGCAGGTCATCACATCAACGAGGTCCGTACCTGCTGCCTCCCTTTCTTGTAGCTCTTTTTCTCAATAACTTTTCTCCCCAAAGGAACCCTTTCCCCACTCCAAACTAAACCTCTCTCCCCACTCCACTTCCCTCTTGCTGTGAAAAAAGAAATTAACTTCTGCTGCTGCTAATTTTCACTTCACATCTTTTCGTTCCTGGGAAAGCAAAACCTGGCTTCAGCAGCAAAGTGGGACTTTCATACACTGGGACCAGGGAAATATACCTCACTCAGTACTGATATTAAACCGAATCTTGCCATGCCACACCCCCTTCAGCCTGCCAGCCCTTTCAAACCCATTTTTTTCACTTTGTCCTTACCAACTTCAGATCACAAATATTCTCAGGAGATTGCTACTCCCTACCTGCTGAATGAACATGAAATGTGAGCTGGTACGGCAGAGGGCACGACAGGCAGTCAGTCTCACCAATGAAAAATCAAAGAACGCGAGAAACATACCGGAATGTGCGTTCCACCCAGTGCACAAGTGCAGACTGAATGATGGATTTTCAGCCATCAAATTGGTGTTGACTCTTAGCGACCACAGAGATAGATTTTCTCTCTGAGAAATCTGTCCCTAACCTGGTTAGAAGTGCAGGAAAGAGGGGGAAAAGGCTGATTTCCTGTTGCACAGCAACAGTATGTTTTGTTGCTGGTAATGCACCATTTGTGGTTTGGAACTAGTGCGGTGTGATTGATGAGAGTGCTTCCAGTAGTAGATGAAGAGAAAAACCCTTATGTGGTAGGTCTGAGAATGAGGTGGGCAGCTGAAAGTCATTCCACTGTTGACAGAGGCACTTCTAAAGCTCAGTACAGAATGGAATGAGTTTTCTCCTTTGAACCAATTTACTTGTATTATTCCTATAACTCCAAAAGGCAACTATTAGGAAAATTTATCTCTTATACACCATTGTATTATACAGAATGAAAGGGTTTGATATGTCTCTCCATACACATTGATCTCTATAAGGAAAACAAATAGTACAAATTCAATCATATTATACAGTATTTGAACTACAGTAAGTTACTACCAATTATAATAGCTGGAATAAACCCTAGAGCAGATTTTTACATGTGAGGTGGTGGTAGCAAGAAGAATCTGAATACAATGTACGTTATGAATGTCTATCTCATGAACTTATTTGATGCTTGAGCATTATCTCCTGGTTGGGCAGGTTCTCAATAATTACAGACTCGAGTCAAACATGTTTAGAATTCATGTTTGATTTAGAAATATTGTCCAGTTATTCATTAGGGGTTTTGTGGATGGAGAAGGATGTAAAGAGTTTGTCCCAATAACTATGTTGCAGTAACTCAAATTTAACTTATTTTGCACTATGGAGGCATCACTCAGATCTACCAGTAGATCTGGGTGTACTTTAGTCAACTCCTGACCAAAGTGCATGTCAAGAGCTTCAGTTTGTTATTATATTTTGTGTGTGTGTGTGTGTGGTGGAGGAGAAAACTGCCCTGAAGAACAGCTTTGGTTGTACTTGTAGAATATTGACCAAAATGAGACAAAACTGATTGGTATTGTGTCCAATCAGCAGGGAATGCTGCATGTGGCATGGGTACAACTAAAGCTGTTATTTTACTATTTACTACTTATTTTACTAAAAAGCCATGATGGCAGTGGAAGCAAATATTAGTGGGCCAATCTGTTGAAAACCATGGCATGTAGAAGATTGTGATTAAAATGTAAACAGCATGAATTAACGAAGGAAAGGAAAGGAAAGGAATAAATAAATAAATAAATAAATAAATAAATAAATAATAGATAACTTCTAAGTTTGTGAAATGAAGAAAAAGATGTAACAGTTCTGAATAAATATAGTCTGCACTTTTGGAGTGGAGTTAAGTACATGCAGGAAAGTGAAGATGTAGGATAACCGTGAATGATATGTAGGTTTAATTACTAATGAAAGTGCTAAAATTCATGTTAGAAAGTATGAATGGTGTTGGTGTCATCTAGATTGTGGTAGGTGCATATGAAATAATGAATTCATTGTGTGGCGATGCTTGGACATTATGCTTCAGTGAATTGTGGTAATGAAAAAAACAGGAATGAGTTTAGGAGAAAATTGGATAACACTTGGGTCATTCAAAAAACCCAAGAATAAATGCCTCATTGACTGAAGTGACTCTTTGATGTATCTGCTTTGAAAAAAGATCTGTTGGTTTCAAATACATGGCTTGAACATAAGTCCATTATATATACACACGATAAACGAATAGATAAATGGAAAAGCTTAACATTTATCTATGATGAAAGATTGAATGAATTAGCAAAAGATACAAAGATGATGAGAGGTTCTAAATCAAAATGTGGACCATTTTTGGGTAGTGTCAAAAGCAGATCATAAACAAAAAATGAGGGAAAAAGAAAGAAGGGAGAACAACTAAAGTGAAAGCAGAATAACTGCAGGAAGAGAAGGTATGAGTTCTGTATAAAACTATGAATCTCCCAACAGAATGAATGGAAACAAGATATACAGAAAAATTTAGGTCCTGGAAGCCTCATAGAATAGTGAAAAGAATTATATTATACAGTGCTACAGAAATAAGTGATAAAGGGAAGTAGGAAAAAGGAAGTTTGTCTGAATGATAAAGTGAAAGAGACTGCAAATAAGGGGGAAAAGTGCGTATAAGAGAATTATTACTGCAGACAATGAAACCAAGAGAAGGATATTGTATAATGTGGATATAGAGGAAAAACACAGTTGACAATAATGTAGTCAAGTACTGGTTAAGATTAAAAGAGAAAATGCAGAGCAGTTCTAATGGAAATAAAACAATATTTTGGAAGTGGGTGAAAAGGGCTAAACAAAGACTTTCCAGGAGAATAAATGACAATAGAAATAAAATGATGAAATAGTTTGGGTTAAACCAAAATAGGGAATGCTGGGAGGAGTATTTTAGAGATTTGTATGGGACTGGGAGTGATATCAGAAAGAAAAAAATGGAAGTGAATGCGATAAATGTTAGTGTCCAAGAAAAACAAAAAAGATAAAAAGGAAGTATAAATACTGTGCGAATGTTGAAAAGTGATACGATTGCAGGTGTAGATTGTATAATTAGAGTGTTAAATTATGGATATATTTTCCTAAGGGACTTTGCAACTTGCTAACATGTGTGGAAGAATGTTGTTACTGTTCCCTTATACAAAAGGAAAGCTAATAAGTGAATTCAAAAATTTGTATGTGAGAGATAGTTTGTCAAGCATACCTGCGAAGGTGTTTGGCAGAATTCTAATTGAAAGGGTACAAAAGTGTCAGTGAGCAAAAGTTGGAAAATTCAGTGCACTGTTAGGCCAGGCAGAGGGTGTGCAGACCAAATTTTTGCTCTTCAGCAAAAAGTCATTAAAAACTGATGTGTGTGAGAAAGAAAGTATTCCAAATTAACTTAGAGAAAGCATATGACAGAATGAATAGGCTTGAATTATGTACATTTTGTGTTAATATGGAGATGAAGGTTACTTGCTGAATGCAATAAGGGTGGCAATGTGCAGAAAGTAAGGAAGATGATTGGATGGAAATATGCAAAAGCTATTGCCTAGGCAAAGGGGGCTGAAACATTTTTGTAGTCCAGAAACTCCAGATAATGGTTGGCCATGTCTCAGACAGACACCTCCCTAATTCACTGGAGTATAAGAAAGAGGAGGTGGTCCAGCACAGTCAGACTTGCAAGATTCTGTTATTATAGCCACTCTCAATAAAAGTAGTTTTAGCCTTACTGTGGAGTTGATTTCATGGTCTGGTCTACCTACTGGGGCTAATAGTTTGTGATGTGAAACAAGTGGAATGCTTAGCCAGTATTCAAACAAGGATGGGTGAAGTCCCCCTGGTTGTTTAACATATTTATGGATAAATGTATAAATAATGTTTGCAATGACGTTAGAGGTGTCTTGGTTGAGGATATGAATGTGTGTGTACTTTTGCAGTGAATGAGTATATGATGTAATGAGGAGTATGGCTCTGAAATTTAATAAAGCAAAGTCCAAGATAGTTGTGTTTGACAGGGAAAATGGAGTGAAATACTTCAATAGTTATACCTAAAGTATAACTATAAAGTTATACCTAACTAGAGAAAAACTAGATTAGACAGATTAATTGGTAGAATATTTACTAAAGATGGGAAAGTACAGTGCATGTGCAAATACTAGTAGAAATGTAGTAGGTCATATGTGTTGTGAGGCAAGGAATGAGTGTTGAAAGAAGCAAAACCGGCTATGTATAAGGGTGTGCTTCTGCCTACCTGGTTCTATAGAAGTGAGAGTTGGGTATATCAAGAGAAACATTAAAGTAAGTTGAGCGCACTAGGAATGAAGTACTTGAAAACTGTATGTGGAGTGGCGTAGTGAGTGTTGTTTTATAGTAGATTCCCTTTCCTTTCTGTTTATCTCTTGCCTGTAATTTCTTTTACATATTACATGCTACTTCTTTTCCTTTTCCTTTCTCTTATCTCCTTTCTTTTCTCATTATTACTTCCCACTTTTTTTCCTGCACTTTACATAATTTTGCTTTCCCCGAAAGGGAATAACATTATTTGTATGTACATCTGTAGGTCTATATGGGAGAGGCTGTCTTTCCAGTGTCCTTAATGCTTTTGAGCAGTTTCTATCATCTCAATGGGGTTTACAGAAGACCATTTCCCAAGAGACTGATTCATTATTGTTATATTCCATTACCTTCCAGTTCTATGATTTGAAGCATGTAACAAACCATCCAGTATCAGCTGTTAATGCAGTCATCCAAACCATGTCCTAGTAAAACAAAACAAAACACCCAAGCCCGAATTAAAAGATTCACATTACTTTTGTACCAGAATCATAATTCTTTGGAGAAAAGAATACCCTACTGGAGAAAAAGTGATAAAATGATGCTTCCCAACTACTGGTATGCATACCACAGAAGGGACTTAGAAGTCCTATAGATGGAACTCAGCTCAAGTCACTGCAACTTTAATTAACCCCTTTGAAATCTGCAGTAACTGGTAATAATCTAATGTTATAATATCTGTATGTGTATAAAATATCATTGGAGAATGGGCTTTTTGTTGCTCTGTTGGTGGGATTGTGGGATTCAGATTCTTTGACACAGTGATTGATGGGACTTAAGATAGAAAAGATTGAAAACCGCTGCCCCAGAACACATTCTCTGGAACATCGGCCTCCTTGCCTTGCTATGCATTGGACAGACTCTTGGGGGCGCTATTAGCTACCTAAAGGAATCATCTCATGACAGTCTCATACTGCAACTGCTTTCTTGCCTCAGCAGCCAGAGGAAAGGGGCAAGCCAGCTCTGAGTAGAGAATCCTCACAGTATTTGGAAGAGAGGCAGGACATTATCTGTGAGAGATACACAAGGGGAGAGAACCAGCAAGGCAGCAAGCTGTAGAAAATTCCTCGGGGGCTCTGGACTCCTGATTATTTGATTTCTCTGTTTGCTTCAACTGCATCACCATCTCTGCTATGTTTTGGAGTCAAATAGCCCCAAATGCTGTAAGCTTCCTATGAATTCCTTTCAAAGGAAATAAATTCTGAAAGAGTGCTGGGCTCCTTGAACTTTTCATGGTAGATAGATCTTAGGCAAATCTAACCCTTCATCATTATGATCAGGACTGTCCCCCAGAGAACTTCTAGCTATTTCTGTGGCTCTGGCTGCATTTCTTCCAGCAACCACAATCAAAGAGTCTGTGAATTCTAGGATGTATAAAATGTCCAAAGTATGGTAACCAGGGAATTTCATTCTACCAATTCCAGATCCTTATGTTGGAGACAGTGAAGTATCTCTAGAACTGTCCTGTAATAACTCTCCTGAATTATACCACTTCTCTTGACCCAGAAGAGTTATAAAACTGATTAAAGAAAGTCTTCAGTTTGAAGTGCTCATCCCCAACTTTTCCGACTGACTTAAGTTTTTTATTGTTTGGTTTTGATTTTGGTTTTGGTTTTACTATATGGAGCAAGCATTTCATTGTACAGTGTTTTGGTAATAGCAACATAGAAATTCATTCTCTTGGCTGGAATATGAAAACGCTTAATATACCAGAAATAGTTTTACTTTTAAATAGCTTCCCCATGATTTATTAATTGCTTCAATTGTAAACAAAATACCTGAAGTAGAGAATTACTACCTGTCCTGAGTGGGAAAATTTTCGTTTGTTGTATGATTTCACCGAATTGAGAAATTTCTCAAATCAAAATTTATCAAATTGAAAAAAGGGAATCAAGAAGCACTGCTTCACTTAGCTTTCCCTATAACATAAAAAAGATGATGCAAATATGATATTGTTGATTGTTATTTTTAAATTAACTTAAAGAAGGAATCAGGTATCTTTTCCTTTAAGCAAAAACATCAAAACTTGTAATCTAAAGGAAAAGCTTACTCCACTTGAAATTTATTGTGTGCGAGTCCATTGTAATGCCAAGGAGTTGCACAACTGCATTATTGTTGGATGCAAAGGTGCTATGGACAGGCTTCTGGAGTGGGTCCATAATGTAAGTTACTTACCTACTTCATTTATTGATTTACAATCAAAGATCCAGAAATAAAGAAGTAGCAGTAGTAATAAACAAAAAAACGAAATAAAAACATATTGCAAGGCACAATGAAAGAAGCAGTAAAATCAAAGGGAGATTGGAGAAAACGATCTAGTACAATTGAAATTATCCCTACAATCCTATAAAGTAATTACAGGATAGTGTTCTAAGAAGACCCCAATTCTCAACAGGCTGGTGGCCTCTGCTCTATTGCAACGAAATCTGTAGTTGCAGTAGAACAGTGTCTGAGTGAAACAATGATTTTTTCCCCCTGTTTACCTCTTTCTCTGCACTGAATTTAGCTCCGGGTCCTTACTGAGCTGACAGCGTCAAGAGTTTGTTCAGAAAATATATAACACAGTTCAGCAAGAAAAAGGGGGCAAATGTTATAAACAGGTAATGCAAATAAATGAACAAGTAGTAGAGGAGGTGCAATTATACAGTATCAACCCCCATCTCACAATCTGCACTCCAAGCTTCATATTCATTTGCTCCCCCACCAAACAGAACTTACCAGGCATACAGTATATGGCATCCCATCGGTGGGTCAATAAAACTTCCTGGAGCTGCTGCATTCTGGGATCCTAAAAACAGAGGGTTTGCCAAACAGCTAGCAGAACATCTACATTCAGCTTGGTGGGCCAAAAGTTGCATAGGTGTCCCTTCGGAAATAGGTGAGTCTTCCTTTGTCTTCAGATACTCTTATCATTCTAACTACTTTTGCATATCATCTCCCATGTTTTGGAACTCTCTAGCCCCTCATAAAGAGGGAAACACCCACTCTGAATTTTCTGATGGCTACCAAGTGCTGATTTTCTCTCCGAACAAGCATTTTCAATTGTAATGATCTGGTTCAGTCAATAACTATGAAGGAATGTGCCCCTTTCTGCTCATAAGGGAAAATTCTATGGCAGAACTGTGTGCTAGCGATTCAGAAAATCAGCACAGAAAGGACTAGTAAGAGCGTGAGAGGGAGGTGAGATGCCGAGGGTAGGGAAGAACGTAAGATGGAAGCAAAGGGCATGAAATGGGATCGCTAAGAGTGAGGAGCAACTAATGCGAGCCTTAGAAAGGAGGTGAGGTGAAGATCAGGGATTTAGGGAACAGTAGGTAGACCACAGATGGGATAAAGAAGCAGCAACAATCAGAAGATGAAGGTGTTATATAATTTTATCCAGGAGGCAGACGTCTAATCTGTCTTCCCCAGACAATTATCTCTATACTTTTTTCCCTCATACTTTAATTGCACTAAATGTACAGAAAGGAAAGCCTCCCCCCTCAAAACAAACAAACAAACAAACAAACAAAAATAATAAAAAAGGGAGGCAAAAAACATAGAAACATGTTACAGAGGAAGTCACTCAACCCAGTGTTTGACTACATCATTGAACCCTCAAACTGTAGAACCAGGTCAGCTATCCTCTGTCTGGACATCTGATCTGAATGGGATAAAAGCATTTGCTGGCTAGACATTTGTTTGTCTCCTCCATTTCCTCCTCCTCTTCTTCTTTTTAATATACTGAGATGGTCGATCTGGCATTATTATTTTGAAAGATGAATTTTGAAGGACAGTTACACAGCGGCAGAATTCGGAATAACTGTACAGCTCTTGTTTTGTTTTGCTTTCCAGCTGTAAGGCCCTCCCTGCTGCAGAAGTGCTGAGGTTCATAGACACCAATTAGACTTTAAAACAAAAAGAAATCCGAAGCAGCCCATGTGGCTTCCCACTTCTGCAACTGCAGGAGGCATACCTGTAATGTGGAGTTACATTAGAATCCAAAGATGCTGCTCTGTATTCATGAGTGTGTAATCACAAATCATGTTTTCTATGAAAAATTATTAGCATGCATGACTGAGGAAAAATGGAATTTCTGAACTCTCCTGGAGAGAATCGTAGGCTATGAGGAAACAGGTGGGGCCTTTTGGCAGGTGAAGGAACTGGGTTCAGGAGACAAGAACCTGGCACTGAATTGCAAGTTAGATGCAAAGGTTCACTCCTGATTCGTTAAAGATTGTTACATGGAGAAGTCCATCAGGGTTGGATTTGCCAATTATCATGACATTATTGATGGAAAAGCCTACCAAAGTGAAATCAGCATTTCTGCAGATCTCTCCAAATACATGACTAGAACCTGAAGACCTTCTGGGGACAGCGATGCTACAGAATTTCTGGAACTAACTGGTTAGGATTTTTACCCATTAGCTTAAACCGAGGCAGCAACCCTGTCCTTTCTGGATGTTTAGGAATATAATTCTCATCTGATGAACCAGCATGGCCAAAAATCTGGGGTAAGGGGAATTTTAATCTCAGGCATGGCTTATTCTTGGTCTAAATAATGGATAGGCAATTCACAGAGCTCCCCACCGTCCAGGCTTGGGTGTGGGCCCTAAACATATTCCTCATTTATAACTAAACACTGGTTGCTGCCAGATTTAAAGCTGCCTGGAAACATTTTCCCTGCATCATTAGAAACCAAATATTGACTAATCATGATAAAGTTCAGAAATAGTTTGGAACAGGTGTTTACTGAAATGTCTTTTTTATCTTCCCTGAAGCTCCACAGTACCAAGCCACATGCTCTTTCTTTGTTTTGAAACATACAGCTTCTTTGAAAAAAAAAATTCAGTTTTAAGGAGAAGAAAAGAACAATGGTGGCCATAGCATGTATGAAAGTCTGTTGGCTTATTGGCCAAGGCTTGCATGCCATTACTTGGACCTCTTGGGAGCATTTAGTTCCTGCTGGTGTCAAATACTTTTTGAATGTATTTGTTTATATTTTTATTTATTCCATAGCAATATTTAATATTGAGGATTGCACACATTTTTTCCTTGACGATGCCTACATTTTTACAGATGGCCTCCAGACCCCGCCCCCCCATAACTTAACTGAACTTTGGAAATGTGCCATGGAAAGACAGAGATGCAGTCATTTCTGGATAAGCCCATTTCCAATAGTGGGGCTCTTTCAGAGGGATGGAGGCTGCTTGGCCTGTTTTTATGGTGGTAGTAGCAGCTCTCTTTCCATGATGCAGATTCTTCAGAGGAGGGCAGATGAGGAAAAAAGCCTTACGTCTGGCCCATATATGGCTGGCTGAATCTCGGTGGCATTTTTCTCTCACCTGGCAGCCGTGTAAGATTCAAACTGGATATTGATCCCTGTTCTCGTTCTCAGCGGTCGAGGGCTGGCATTTCTTTCCCGCGAATGTCAGGGCAGAATACTACAGTGCTTCTGAGAGTACAGCAATCAAAGTCTAGAAAAGGCATGAATAAACAAAGATAAAATGGCAAAGTCATCAAAGAACCTGATTTCCTGTTTGCAGCAGAGTGGTTTGATACTTCTGCATTTTATATGCTACTGAGAGGAAAAGATGAGAACAACATCTGTGAAGTACCTGCTTGACCTGAGGTGTGGATTTACACTGATACCACTACAACTTTCTGCTCTGTTCTGTATGAGGTCAAGATGTCCACTATACCTTTTACCAGCATGATCGCCTGGATTGTTCTTACTGCATTTCATGTTATTCAGAACCCCAGTTCAGCAGGTAATTACCTCTCTTTCTTTCTGCCTCTTTCTCTCTCCCCCTCTTGCTCCATCTCTCTGATTCCTGTGTGGAAAATCTGTCAGGCAATTGTTAAAGAAGATTGAAACCAATGCACAGCAATTTGGGTATAAAGGATAACGTTCATTCATCCAGATGGAGTTCCAACCTTCCCCCCACCAACCCACACATCTAAGATTGGGCTGCCCTGTTACAAAAATAATGGGGGATTTGAAATAAGATGCCATCTGTGGGAATTACTGTAATAAATGATTTATAACAAGGTTTGTTTTTATAATGGTTGAAGTACATGAATGCTTCTCTTTTCTTTCCTTTTGGCTGAAGCTGACCAAATCTTGGCCCAAAAGCTGTCCAGATGAAACACCTCTAGTCATTACAAAATTGGGGCTCTTAGTTTCTTGGAGAAGGAGCAAGGTACTACTGGAATAAATGTGGACCTCATTGTCCTGCTTGGCATATGAGGGTTCTTTTCTTCTCTTGTTAAGAATATATATATATATTTATCTAATGGCTCTCAATTTTTCATATAGTCCCACCAATCACACTATCAGAGAACTTGGGTTCTAGTAATGATGGAAGCAAAATGCCAATTCTTTTCAGGAGAAAGAAGTACATGCACAGGCATTCCATTATTACTATTATATATCATTTATGGAAATTTTAAGGATTTAATTAAATGTTCAGTGATTTACCCTGCATCGCATCTAGACTGAATCCCACCTGTGTGTATACATAGCATTGGTTGAGAACCACCATTCTATTCCATTGATATATCTTATTTTATCTTATCCGGAACGTTGAAAGTTAAAGTTACATAAAACAGTATTTGCTAAATCAGTGTTTTTCCATTGTTGAATTTATTTTGACAAAGCTGTAATTAGAGAAAGGGCTTTAGAAGAGATTTTTTTTTTTTTACAGTTTTGGCACACCCTATACCCCTCTTTATATTTCTCTTATAATTAATAATTCTATCTGTATTTATTATTTTTAAATTATATTTCTTAAGTGCTCATCTGCTTGCACTTTTTATTCCTTCCCAAGGGCTGGTGATGTTCACCTTGCTTCAACAAAATCAGCAGCAAATAGTTAAGATGTCCTAAATGAATAATAATAGTCTTACAGAGAAACAGGCTTGTAACTTTAACATTAACCAGCTTGCAGTAGTTTCACAAAATAATATTCATAATGGTAAATAAGTCTTCTCTAGTCTGTTGGAGGCACCAACATGGCTATCATGTAATAAGCACACTGGAAAACTACCAGACTGGAGAAGGCTATAAGAAACAAGAGCGAATGCTTTTACTGATGATGTTGACAGAGCCAGGTCCACTGTAACAAGGTGGATGTTGCACTGAACCTTGTGCCAAGATTTAGATCTCAGTACATATTATCAGATAGACAGTTTAATTTTTCTGACTGCGAAACTGAACTTACCTCTCACTAGTCTTTGGATATCTCCTTTACAAAGAAGAAGGTTAGACATCCTAAATCTCATGAAGAATATAAGTATTTATCTTTATGGGTCAAATCAAGGTCTATCTACTTGACTGACCTATTTTCAATAACTGTTTGTGGGTAGGATGCCGCCAACCTTCTACAAAAGAGATGAATGTCCTCTGTGGTATGTTCCCAGCACCTATTACTCGGTGTAGTTCAGGGAAAGGGCAGTTCATTATCTCTGCTCTACCATCTGTTAAGTCTAAATTGCCCTCCACCAAGCTGGCATTTGACTTGCTGGTGAAAACAAGCAGGCATCCTTTAGTTATCTTTTCCTTAGCAGGGCAAATGGCAACTTAGAAGAACAATTTCAACGAGGAAAATGGTTTGGTTCAAAAAGTACCTACCATATTCCTATTCAGTAGTCACTGGCTCAGTTGGGGCCCTATCAGCACTCAAAAACCATAACCTTCCTTGGCACATCCATTCCCTATGAGCAATCCACTGCATTTCCCCTCTTGCCTATAGAGCCTGATTGACTGTCTCTTTTAGGGTTATTTCATTATCTTTGCTTGCTTGTTAAATCAAGAAGGACTCTTTGAGGAATTTTTTACAATAAATAATGATGCACATCGTTATAGTCAAGTTGAAGACCCCAGCTTATGACACTCCTTCCTTGCCCTTTTGCTACTTCACTTCCTTAAATATGTGGCAGATTATTAACAGCATAGGTTCAGAGACAGACAAGGGCTTCGTTGTCTGGATAGCAGTCAAAAATAGTTTAGTCTTTATTGGGGATGGGGGAATTTGTTGTCCATTCGGTTTCCCACAAATTCCTAAGTTCAGTTTGTTACATTCCATATTAGTTTGAGAATATTTTTAAGTAGTTGCAATTAAAATTTATTAGTATTTTTGTGCACATCTTTTGAAATACATTTTTGTTATAAATGTATTTTTATACTTGTGTACAGTTTTGGCAAATAATTTTCTCCTCTAATGCATTTTATACATCATTATCATGAATATATACTTTGTGTGTGTGTGTGTGCCTTCAAGTCAGTTTTGACTCTTGGTAACTGCCTGGACAAGTCCCTGCAGATTTTGGCAAGATTTTGGAAGTGGTTTGCCATTGCCTGCTTCCTAGGGCTGAGAGAGAGTGACTGGCCCAAGGTCACCCAGATGGCTTCATGTCTAAGAAGGGACTAGAACTCCTGGTCTCCCAGTTTCTAGCCTGATGCCTTAACCACTACACCACACTGATTCTCTCAATATATACATGCCGTACATTTCTCTAATACATGATTACGACTGGTAAACTGCACCACAGTATTCAGAGACGTGTACTGTATGTTTGAAAGGATGATGACCTTTGGGTTGTACAGTCATCTGAAAATGTGAAATTAGGTAAATTTATATTCAGATGTGTCTGGCTGTTAACCAGTAACAGGTGCTGGGATTCCATGATACTCCTGTTGAAAGATAGGTTGTCTGTTGTACGCTAGGTACAAAGAAAAGTGTGGCACTATAGCTCCAAACCCTACAGTGATGTGTCACATAGTCACCAGCTAGGCTTGAGGTCTTTTCTTTATTGCCATTTCAAGTCCTTAAAAGCCTAATGGCTGGCTCTCCCATTAAGAACCTATCCAGAGGTGAAGCCAACCAGGGATGGTCCGCTGTATCAGA
The DNA here is from genome assembly GCF_059951505.1 of Python bivittatus. Classification (NCBI taxonomy): domain Eukaryota; kingdom Metazoa; phylum Chordata; class Lepidosauria; order Squamata; family Pythonidae; genus Python; species Python bivittatus. The sequence continues at coordinate 6,560,430 of NW_028277040.1, read as the reverse complement.
GGTCCACCTTTCTGGCTTCCAGGAGAGAACCTTCTCCTGTATTGCTCTCTGAAAATGAAACACACTCTCCTGGGAGTTGTCTTTGAGCCTATTCTCTCCATGTTCAGGAAATTGGTAAAAGCATCTCTCTTTTGCTGGGCTTTTAATAGTTGATTTTCAACATTCATTGTATGGTTTTAGTCTTTTGTAATGAATTTTTAAAATGTGTAAAACATATATTAAATAAATAATTATTTTAAAAATCCAAATTAAATGCTTTTCTACTAGGCCCTGCTCCCTGTATGTTAGACCAACATTGTTGTCTTCAATAACCTGATTTTAACTTTCATTAAGATAACAGAACTTCTTTATCTACCTCTACCTCTGCCCCCCTCCCATCTACCCTTTATGACTATTCTATTGTGGAAAGTAGACTGATGAAAAAGTGGGGAAAATGGAAACAAAACCTTCATCAGAGAATACTTCCCACATTATTTGTGGAAATATTACCAATGTAAACAAAATTAAGCAAAAAAAAAAAAAAAGAGGGAGGAAGAGGAATTTTTTGTTTGTTTGTTCTTTAGCAAGATATTTGGAAAGCAAACAGAATATGCACTAGGAGGTGAGGGACATGACTTTACATAATTAGGTTTCTTCTGGCCCAGATCTTTAACTGTGAGATAAAGCCTAAGGTGAATAACCAGCAAGTCATGGTCAGAAAGCATTGCAATTAAGCTGAATCAAATAGAACAAAAAATGGTAAGAAAGGGAAGCCAATATAACATTCCATGTCTCAGTTCAGCAGAAGCCAGGCTGTATTTAATTAAAGAAGAACTTGGTGAACGGCATACTAGGAGTTGCTTAATCTACTCCCAGTTTATAGATTATCTACATGCACCAGTGAATCCCATCCTTGACTCTGGGCATACAACAAGGCCCCATCCCCTAGGTACAACATGTTGCACTGGTGATGCCTGCAAAGGGATAACTCCTTGGATTAGGCGAACAAGAACCTTGTGTTCAATGTGCAGATGTCCAGGAGATGGAGCTAGTGGAGGGTGGCAGATGGGGAACAGGACCAGAATCACTGCTCCATTCCTCTTTGTCCATATATATCTCGTGCTGTAGAGGTTCCTGCAGACATCAGGGAGTTTTAAGCAAGATGGACTTATGCAAGGCTACTGCTTACCTGTTACTTTATGGAATAGCATGATTTGCATTATTTCCCTCTGAAGTGCTTAAATTATGAAAAAGCCTTGAATGGATGACCTATAAAAAGCTAGATGCCAGTGAATGGCCAGTTAGCTAAAGCTGCTGCACTGATAACGAAAACAGCAATATATTTTGACAAAGAATGAACTTTGATAACTTCATTCAAGAAGGATCACAAAGGCACTTTTAAGGAAGAATGTACTGCTACCTAAAACAAATAAAAATTAACAGGTGGCTGGTGTGGGTCTTCCGGGCTGTGTGGCCGTGTTCTGGAAGTTTTGTTTCCTAACGTTTCCCCAGCACCTGTGACTGGGATCTTCAGAGTGCAGGAGCACAGACAGGAGCAGTTCTCTCTGTGCCCAGGGTGATGTGGCCCTTTTGTGGGTATTTATAGAGATTGTTCGATAACAATTCAATAGAAGAAAAAACCCTGCCTAATCCCCAGGAAGATACACACAGATTCTAACACCAAAACAAGCAGCCACTCAGTAACCCCCCCAACCCCAACTTCCCCCCCCCTCAGATCTCTATAAATACCCACAAAAGGGTCACATCACCCTGGGCACAGAGAGAACTGCTCCTGTCTGTGCTCCTGCACTCTGAAGATCCCGGTCACAGGTGCTGGCGAAACGTTAGGAAACAAAACTTCCAGAACACGGCCACACAGCCCGGAAGACCCACACCAGCCATCGTATGCCGGCCATGAACGCCTTCGACAATACAAAAATCAACAGGTTTATGAGCCTGCTTTTGATTTGAACATACTTTTATATATGAATAAGATGATTGCTACAGATTTGCTTAGGCAAGAAAGTAATGAAGCAATGTTTAATTAATGCTCATTCATAAAATGAGCTTATTTTTAATGTGAAATCAGTGCACAAAAATTTGGTTTATATTATGTGCATCCTTAAATGGAACTCACGCATCTTATAATACGACATTTAAGGCTTTAATTCTCAATGGATTAGAATGGGTTTACACTCTTGAAAACAATTAAGAAAGTTATCAGAATGAATAACTTTACAGTAATTTGGTTACTTGTTTGTAATGTTGCATCTCATAACCTGGCATTGTTGGCTGGCTCACAGCAATGCCATGATTTTGCATACACCCCAAAGGATTTCTGACAGACTCAAATATAATTGACTACCTTTGTGAAGATGACTGAAAATAATCCTGAAATTCATAGTATGGCCATTTTTATCTTGCTTTCTAGCCGTCCAGTAGATGATCCCTAAGCCTTTTGTGCAACTCCTCAAGCTCTCTCACCAAAGTTGTCACCCAATGGCCTCAGTGCAGACGTGTGCCCCTGAACTGCAGGGAGGGGGTGCAGGAAAGAAGTAAATCTCTCCTGTTGCAAGGACCCCTTCTTCTGACTTAGCAGCAGTGATCTTTATTGTACACCGCCCGGAGTCACATTTTGTGAGATGGGTGGCTATATAAATAGGATTAATTAATTAAATAAATAAATAAATAAATAAATAAATAAATAAATAAATAGCACTCTGCCTGCAATGCCTGTTCACCGGCATTTTATTTCAGACTTTACGTAAGAGGGTCTCAAGTCACCTGTAGATGAAGAGGTGTTTGGGGGTAGAACCTGAAAGGTTCTTGGTTTCTGACTTCTTAGTTTCTGCTGCTGCTGCTGCTGTTGCTGCCACCTTGAAGATCATGAGATCTTGTGTGTAACTCTAACCCTTTCCACTCCAAGGGCTGGCTTCCCTGCTCCTCATTTTCTAGGCCAAGCCAGAGGACAAACAAGCATTCAGGTGCCTCTCCGTCCACTCCTTGCTTCTTTTGCTATGACAGATGTGGGGAAGATGGAAGTTGCAGCACAGGCACATTCTATGTGAACAGGCCTGCTCATATAGCTCAGGCAACTCCACTTTTTAAGGCTCCTCCTAATGTTAATGAAAATAAATTATGACAACATACAAAAAATGGAGAAAGCTTGCCCTTTCCTCTCAGTAAAAAGACTACTGTGCCCAGATCTGAGATTATCGCTTCAGGTCCTAGTCATACAGCTTCTCAATCCCCCGTCCCCTCTGGTTCTGTAGAGGGGGAGGAACTTTTTTGCCCACCTGGTTTATTCCTTGAAAATTTGAGTTTCTCAATTCTTTCAGGGCAATGGTGGAACCCAACCAATTTGGCTAAATATCCATATGTTTTTAAAGTGTGATCCCAAACTATGTGGGGCTCTCTGCGGGGTCTGCTGGATCTAGCCGTCCTTCTAGGACAGTTTAACCATGTGGTTTAACATAGTTCTTGCAACATTCAACACCTCCAAGGAACTTACATCACCTGTTTGATGGTGTCTATAATTCACTGGTATAAGAAGGAGTGAGGATCATGAACCTAGCTGATTTTTGTTTAGGAAGGTTCTATTAATGGCTGCAAATTAAACTAAAAATTAACACCCTATTTCTGGGCAATTTACCCTTGGATACTAGTTGAGAGGGGAGGAGGGAGAATGAAAGCCAACTACTAAAGCCTTGATGCCCTTGGGATCTTCCTGGAGATACCTTGATGGCCATTAGTGGAAACCAGGGCTTTTCTAATGCAAGGATTTTGAACATCACAATTGCAGCAGTTTTCTCCACTCCACTTTGGTGACAAACTTTTTGATGTTTTACTGAAGGTGAATAGAAAGATCAGCACATTAGTATAACCAATGCTTCTTACATGCATGAGAAGAAGAGGCTTTTTCATTTGGGCAGCTTTGCATCGGGAACATGCTGGATTTTAGGAGCACAGGCAGTATTGAAAGCCTTGGTGATACTGAGATCTCAAAACCTGCCAAGTACTTCCAGTAGTAGAGAAAACTGAAGCTCAAGTTTGAACAGTTGGGTTTTTGGTGTTCTTTGAGTTTAGCTATCTTCTTGCAGATATTTCATTACCTAGCATGGCACGTGCATCTGGAAGTCAAGGAAAGAAAGCCCAGTCTTGTCCCCTTCCAGAGGTATTGTCAACCCTATAGGGCAGAACAGACTAAGAAACCAATGCCATGTACGTCTAGTATTACTTTTATTAGGATAGCTATAGTACTAGAATCTTGCATGTCTGAATGTGCTTCCCCCTTCCCTCACTTTATCTTTGTGTGAATTAGAGAGAGGCCTGTCTGAGATGTTTATGCAATGGGTTTCTTGGAATAGGCTCGAACTGCGCTTGTCTGGTTTTTGCCTTGGTAGAGACTCTTCCTCCTATCCTTCAAGGCCATTCCTTCTTCCCTCTATAGGTATGAACCAGTTGGGAGAAATCTGGCTCCTGACTCAGTTCTATCTCTTGGAGTGGGGGCAGGGGCGGGGGCAGCTTGCTGATGGCCTTATTCATGTGAGCTAGTATTTCAGAGCTACTCTGATAACATCTATGGTCATTGTCCATGGTCTGCCACGGACCGCACATTTTTAGAATAGATGCAAAACAACCAAGTTGAATTTCAGACAGCCCTGCATCTGCTTCTGTTATGCAATTGGGATGGCTCTCATTTTTAATTCTTCAAAAAAAAAGAAAAAGAAGAGGTACACTATAATCAAACACAGGGATAACATATTAATTAATATAATTAAGGCTGAAATCCTATAATGTTTAGGAGCAACTTGTTTTGTGAAATACAGCAGTGTGTCTCTTTGAAAAAATTACAGTGAAAGGGAGCCATCCCCAAATAATTTTGCTAAGATGTCGTCTGCTCTCCATGCCAGCCTACTTATTCAATTGTTTCTCCCTACCAACAGCAGAAACCATTTCAGAGCAACAGAGATTCCTACACAAAACTGTGCACGAAAATGCCAAGGTGCCTTGTGACTTCCCAGTTCACAGAGAAACTATTACAAAGTTAAATGCCTACCTGCTGAGAGGAGTAGAAAGAGAAACACTTTATGAAGTAAATTGGAACAACTCCAAAACTGAGGTCAAGATAAACAGCTCTGAATACAAGTTCGACATCACTATTGCAAACAAAGAATATTATGCAGTGTTTCACTTGAGGAACTTGCAGATCAGTGACACAGACAGTTACATCTGCAAGATTGACGTGATTGACCCACCACCATATGGAACCAACAGCAGCAGGACTTTAATTTATGTGAAAGGTAAAATCCTGAAGTTCATTTCTAATTGGTCAGCTAGACATATAACCCTTATTAACTATAGGCCTGCCCATATTTAAATTGTTGCTTAAGCTGGCTTCTTTGATTTCAGAGCCAAAGACCCCTGATTTAGATGGCTGCCCCTGCACTGAGCCATTGCCTGCCACAGCCACCCCACTGCAATGCTGTTTGCCAGCAACTGGTGGTTAAGAAACAGGTCCTAGACAGGAGTTCAGCAACTATTTTCCTTCAAAGTCTAGGTGATGCTTTTGAGCAAAACATTTGAAAATAGCATAACAATAAACCAGGCCGTTTGAATTTCAGTTAGTTGTGCATCCAGTTAATTTGTCTTCTGGCATTTGTGGAAGATGACATACCTAAATGAATGTGAAAGGATACTTTGTTTTGAAGTGACTGAGCTCACTGTGTTCCTGTCAATCCTCAGATCTTCCGCAGTCTCAAGAAAAGGCAGATTACTTGAACGTGGCAACAGGGATTCCACTTGGATTTTTTGTTTTGTACAGTGTGATAATCACAGCAGCCGTTTGCTACTGTTGGGTAAGAAATCATTCTTTCTCACTATGTTATCTACATTTAGTACTACTCAGATGTAGCCAGTGAGAAAAATATTACCCGAGGGAATGTAAAACTTTCCCACCTCTGTACGCGTGTGATATAATGGAGCAATGCACCTGCCAACATTTTGGATTTCCCTTGGGACTACGTTTATGGGGGCTCTCATGGTGGGGTTGTGTACTGGAAATATTACTATTAAATCGAGTCCCCTCAACTTATAGACAGACGAGCAAGCAAGCAAATTAAAAAACAAACAAACCATTATCTGCCTTTTATACGGTCCATATTTCTCTTCCCTTGCTTGGAGTCTGGCTCTAACTAAAGCTCAGGGCAATCAGCATTGCCTAGCAAGTATATCTGCATTTGCGGGCATCACACTGCTGGAATGGAACAAGGATGCCCATGAAGTGCCTGTGATAAACCAGATGGCACATCTCTGGGAGGCTGATTGTGCTTGACTTTTGAGCAATGCGTTGGGAGGCCTCTCCAAAAAGCAGCTGGGACCAGGAAGAAGGAAGAAGGACTTGCTTGGCAGGGGAGATACCTTGATCGTGATTATGTGATCGGTGACAGTTGCATCATGACATATGGTATGAATACCTAAATCATATCATTTGCAGACGAGATCATGAAGCAGAGGTCATCATTTGCCCTCCTGTGGTCCCATGCTCTTCCTTTAAAAAACAAAACAAAAACTTTAAAGCTTTTTACCAGTGTCACCCCTTGGCCCTATTAAAAATTACATGGTTTCAACTTTTGGAGAGTCAGGGAAGTCTCACTGAATTTGTTAGGAAGTTGCACATGGCCCTGGGGATTGTACCCCCTGCGTGTAACCAAATGCATGTTATTGATATGTTAAAGCATACTTTTCTGAAATTCATGTGTGCCCATTTATAAAGACAGAGGCAATCTCTTCTGGCTCCTATTGCACATATTATAACGAAGCCAGACTGGAAAAAGTGTAAGTTACTTCTTCATCTGCCTGATAACCAGTAACAGAAACCTTGCTCCCTCATTCATCTTACACACCTTCCCATAAGGAGCTACACAAGGTTCTCCTTCATAAAAGATTTCATGGTATGAAGAAGAGATGCACATTAGCCTTCCATTTATTTGACATGACATGAAGGTGAAACCTCATTTATCTTGCTTGTGGGAAGACGTGTCAGGTGGGATTCTACTTCCTCTTTCACTGAGTATTCAGAAGGACGATATACAAATCAATATTTCATTGGTCCTAGTAGTGATGTTCAATGAAATGTTCATTCCTTGAATGACAGATTCTTCCCATTGCCTCCTTATTGTTTTTCATGCAGCTGAAAAGCAAGAAAAATAGGGTCCTTCAGAAGGACTATTTTAACATGATGCCCTGGCAATCTAATGGACCAAGGAAAAGGCCCCCCCAGCTTGGTGTTCCAGTAAGGAACTACACTGCATACCGTTCATGGGAACCTTGATGAATAACTTCTCTATGGTGGAAATAAGAACAGCCTAGCCACAGCAAAGTGAGACTGTTTTCGAAGAGACATATCTTGCTGTTCTTAGATCTGTGAAGGACAAAAGCTCTTTGTAAGCAACGTTTCAAGTTGGGTAGGAAAGAAGAAATTAGCAACATTACGTTGGAAACAGGGGGAGGTGAGATCACCCCCCCCCTTTTAAGCAAATGATGGTTCCAACTGCATTTCTGATCTTTCTACTTTTGTCTTAACAGAAGGTTTATAAAGATCACATTCAAACTCTGGCAAAGAGCAGAGGTAAAAAATCTGTCATCTTTCATATCAAAGAGAAAATGCTGAATTTATGGATTAAACATACACTTAAGAAACAAGAAGCATCCAGCTTGGTGGGATTGGGACTATAAAGAACAGTTTTCTATTGGAAATGAAGGGTGGGATTAGCTGGAAAGGTTTGCAATGCTGTGCAGAGCAGCCCCATTTCTTTTTATGAACAAATGATGCTTTCTGCTAAAACAATTAACCTGAAAATCATTTCTGGAAGACTTGAAGGACTAGTGGAAAATGCTGCCAATATTTTCAGTGATGTACAGATCTCCATTGATGTACTTGTATAAGCAAGATGCTGACAAAGAATTGGAGAAGCGGTAGTGAATAATTAGTGTAAGTAATTTATTGGTTATCCAAATGGTTCCAGTTCCCGCTGTAAGTAGGAGTACTTTTCTTTCTTGATATCAGATATCAGCTGAGTACCAAAATGCTGGTATGCACATAGTTCTATGATTATAGCAAAGATTAAAAGTGTTATTACTTTGCCTGATTCTATTTCCCCAGTTAATTCAATGGGCATGTAGATTCAAACCCATCTTCAACCCCTGGATAGCTTTGTGTGAGTCTCAGCCCAATTACCTCACAGAATTGTTGTAGGACAGGTGTGCAAAACATGTGGCCAGAAGCCAGACTTTCTGCATCCCTCAGAGCAGATGGAGCCATCATCAGCAACCTTATTATGGTCATTCAAGCAGAAATGGCACACTGGAATTGTTTAACATATTACAAACCTATGGATGTGTAAGTCTCCCTTTCTGTTATAAGCCAGCAATAAAATATATCAAATGACTTAAATCCTGACATCTCTCTGTCATACTAAGCTTATATACAAGTCATAACAGATACTCATTACTGAAAGTTATACAAATTATTTAGTAGATCAGAAATAAACCTCTGAGGAGTTGACTAAATGTTATCTTATAGAATTGGCTGACGCACAAGATTTGGCAATTCTTTAAAGATCACTCAGGAGGTATATAATGCATTCCCCATCCTAGTTTAGCATATTCATAATAACAGACATAATGTAAATAGATTATGTTTTTTTCTATGAAAGGAACAGTGCAGCAATATATGTTCTACTGACTCAGTCTCCCACCACAAGATCAAAAATACCACTCATACAGGATTTTCAAAACTCGTCTTGCCAAAATTGCTTATGGAATAGTATTAAATCTGCCAGAATAAACTTTTTTGTTGTTGTGGAATGCTGATATATGACAAACTGATATGAAACTGCTCTTAACATTCAATAGAAGGAGTATTGGGGGTGTGTGTGACACTTGAGTGTTTATAGATCAAAATCTTGACATTGCTCTTTAATCACTTCCTTGGACTTCTTTAGATCTAAAATGGTCATAACTTCTGGTGAAAAACCACAATGATGGAGTTTTTTCCAACAGGGCTATTTTCAAGCTATCTTTCAAGCAATCTTCCAGAACTAGTGGAATTAGCTCAAGTGGGGAAAAAATAGGTTTAGCCAAAGATTAAAATAGCATAAACGTGATCTGGCCTCATTGTCACTAATCATGTTTCTAACTCCAAAGTGGCATTAGCCATACATTTGGGAATGGGCTAAATTGATTGCAGACATTTAAACTGAACAGTCTCTAATGGACCATAGTCTTTAATAGTGTAGGCTGAAGTACCATATTTTAGCAGCTCTAAAATACCATAGGAATAACTTAACCATCTTCTTCCCCACCACATTTTTGGAGAGCAGTGGCCATTCTTCAGCAAGTTTTTGACAAGTATTTAAATTTTTTTTTTTCACTTTTTGACCTCCCCTCCTCCCCATTTTCCCATCTTTGGGAATTTAGGGGAAAGTTCTGGAGCAAATAGGTCCAAAGACTTGAAACATCCATTTTACCCCTTCAGATGTTCATCCTGTCTCCCATATAGGCCCTTGCCCTGTCTTCTTTTAAGAGAGATGCTACCCTCGAACCAACAAATGCTTCCTCTGTATTATGCAATGATGTGAATACTAATATCAAACAAAGTCCATCTAGCATTCATATTCCCTGATTTAACCCTATATCAAAATTTCATGCCTGAAAAAATGTATGGTGCTGGAGGCTGTGCACTAACTCTGGTAGTTATGCTTAGAAGACAGAGTTGAATTGGTGATGCTGCATTTCAAAAAGTTACATCAAGGACATGTATTGGTCAAGAAGTAAAAGTAGAGTTCTTTAAGTAAAAATAGATGTTTGCACAATGTTAACAGTTATATGAATTAGGGGAAGAGATGTAGAAAGAATGTGTATGTTATGAGATATTCTTGAAGTCACATTTCCAAATTTTCTACAATTAAAAAGTATGTGGAAAAAAGATTGGATTGTAGTACTGACCTACTAACACCAACAGTGAAGTGAGAAAGTTTAGTATTATCCTAAATTTGAATCAGCTTATTTTGAATTGCAAGAATCTTAGTAAATGATTAGCTGAAAACAGGCCATGCCTGTGTCCTCTAGACAATGTTTCCATTATGGGCTTATCCTGTATTTTAAATGTACTGCCAGTAACACTTTGTATACTTAATAAGATAATTCATTGCTAATCCAATCGCTCAGACTTTAAGCTGTACATTTCTGTACACTGCATAAAGGAATGGTTTCTGTCCAGAGCACTGCACCTCTTTTGTGATAGTAGCGTGAGAGTGGTGAAGTGAAATCCAGAAAGTTCTTAGTTTCAGTTGGGTTGGATCATTACTGTCTCATTATTATTGCTAGAACATCACTTGCAGGAAGACACTGAAATATATGTAAAAAGATAAGCCTGAAGTAACTTATTCTGCAGACCAACCAACTGAACTCAACAATGGAATTGTATTGCTATATTGATGCAGTCTTACCTCTCCCACTATGTATTTGTAGCCTGCTATACAGAGACTGGATCAACAGCCATGTTGTCCAACAGACTTTTAATGCACCGTTGGCACAAGCTGCATTCAGCACCTTTGAGCCAAGATTAAACAGGAATAAGGCCCAATCTCTACAGTAAAATAGTTAATACAGAATTAGTGTAACATGATTAAAAAGCTACAAAGGCTTTCCTGCTTCCATTCATTCTGTATTATAATGGATACATAAGCAACTTGCTCTGTAATTTGTTATGGAGAAGTCTCTAAGAAGAGCAATTTCACGCCAGAAGGTTGTGCTGGTGTTTTTACATGAAGATCAATAATAAAGTCAGTCAACGACTGACATAATTTTACTGGAGAGACAGCAGGCTCCAGAAGCTTCTTCTTTCACCACCACCACCATCATCATCATCACCATCATCATCATCATCAACATCATCATCATCATCTCAATAAAGTGGGCCTGGACATTCCCTTAAGTCCATCTTCAGCATAAACATATTTTACTATGCCTACTGCAAGGCAATTTCTTCTACATAGCAAAAGAAAAGTGAGAATGCAACATTTTTCATAGCACTTTGGGGAAAACAACAGCTTTTAATGGTTATTGTGTTCCCACAGTCTAATTCATTATTTAGATCCCATATGCATTTCCCAATTCACTTTGCATGATTTTTTTTCATATTTCTTACTTGATCAATATACTATCCCAAATAGTTGCCTCACTTAATCACTGTCATGTGCTTGCTCATGTGTGTCCGTCCGTGTGTTCTTAATATAAAGTTTCTCCCTCAGAGCAACGGATCTTCCCTATGAACCTGCTGTCTCTTGAGACCATTTTTGCCTGCCTCTTTGTAGTTCTAACAACACTTGAGAGATGTTTTTTGGGAGAGGGCCTTTTGGTGGCTCCACCTCAATTTTGGAACCCACCTCTGAGAGTGGCCCATCTCTGTTCCTCACTAAGAGCTCTCTAGAAGTTGATCAAGATACTGCTTTTTAGGAGTGCTTTCAATGGATAATCTTGTGGCCATTTTTATGGGGTTGTTGTTTTAACATATTAAATGTTCTGTCAGTACTGTGGTGTGTGTTTGCTGCTGTTTTGTTGTATTATATTTCTGAGTTGGCGCTAATGTTGTGAATGATTTATGTCTCTGGAGGGCAGGTAGGTTATAAATATTTTTAATAAAATAAATGACACATTCATTACTATCCCCCCCTTTGCTCTATAAGGAGCAAGACCTCACAGCTCTTTCAGCACTGATTTCATTCTAGTTTTCTCAAGACGCTTTACAAGAGCCACGTGGACGCTGTAAGAACCATGTGGTTTCATTCAGAGATCAGCCTTACAAGAAAGCCAAATTCTTTTTTGACTCTAGCAAGAAAAACACTTACTTAATCATGCTCTTTATCAAACATTTCTGACTTGGCAGACGCAACTGAGTTTGAAAATTAAAGGAAAGGGCTTGAGGAAGTATGTTCCCATGTTGACACACTTCTATTTCTATCCCATGTTGCCTCTGATTAAACAGGACTTGAAACTACAAGAACTGGCCAAACTGGCCTGTTCATGCGAGACAATAGTGGTATGAATGTAATTATCATGGGCAGCAGTTCCTCTTCCAAGCTGCCTTCAGTTCTCTTATGTACCTTTGGCAATATCATTAAATGGAAAAGGGGTTATTCTATCGTGCCCAGCTAGGTGGCAGCCTCTATTCCAGTGTCTCTCAACCTTAAGCAATTTTAAGATGAGTGGACTTCAACTCCCAGAAGAGTTGGCTGGGGAATTCTGGGAGTTGAAGTCCTCTCATCTTAAAATGGCTAAGGCTGAGAAACACAGCTCTATTCAGACTTGGCTGATCTTGTAAAGCTTGGCTGATCTTGTAAAGCTGGACTGGGAAGTAAAAAAATACCCTGGAAGAAGAGAATAACAACTTTCTTCTGTACTGTTGTCAAGAAGACTTCATCCACCATGAGCTGAGCTAGACATGAAGGAGATTTTTACTGCAGTGTGTATTTTGTATTGTTTCTTCACTCAAAGAAGTAGAAACACATTTTTCTTTTCAATTTGATATCAAACCAATTATTTGTTGAAGGGTAAAACAATCCCTTTACTTTGGACACTTGGAATCATTGCTGTCACTGTTGAGATGAGTATACATGTTGCATTGGTACCTTGGTGGATTTTTTTCTTCATTTATGTGTATATGTGAGTGACAATTGCTGTATGAATAATGTACCCATGACATACATTTGAAGGAAAGCAGACTGAGCAGACTATTACAGAATATTGTTGATTTACTTACTAGGGAGCCAGTTTGGTGTAGTGGTTAAAGCGTCAGACTAGAAACCAGGAGACCATGAGTTCTTGTGCCCATCTGAGGCACGAAGCCAGCTGGGGTATCTTGGGCCAGTCACTCTCTCTCAGCCCTAGGAAGGAGGCAAGGGCAAACCACTTCCGAAAAACCTTGCTAAGAAAACTGCAGGCAGTCAGCAGGAGTCAACACTGACTTGAAGGCACATATGTACGTAGACTTGGTTTAACTGTTTTTTAGGAACAGAAATGAGAGTAACTGCTGAGATTAAATGAGAAAAGATAGAATTTTATCCTAGGTAAATTCTTCAGCCTAAACTGATTGGCAGCTTAGCAATCAGTGGAAAACCTGAGATAGTTATATCCTGCACACATCTGAAGCTAGAAGGTGTTAACAACCATTATGATAAAATATAAGAAAACAGAAAACTGCTTACATATTATTTTTTTTAAATTGCTGCTTTTTGCAATCTCCTTTTCGATAAACTAATGGAAGTGTTCAATTATTTTAATAAATACATAGATACAGTATATACATATACTGTATCCTTATGCCAAGTTTGAAGTTGGCCTACTTAGCTGAATATTTGCTACCATACAGCAGACGCTATAGATTACTGCTACTGCTTAATCAAAACATGCACTAAAAACCTTAAAACACACATTATAGTTCCGTATGGACAGGTCTGTCTTTTTGTAGACAGGAATATTTACCAAATTTATTCAACTGCATTCTGTACAAATAATAAAAAAGTACACATAAATACTAGTACATGTCTATTTCTTCCATTGAACATTGTTCCATTTTGGGGTATTATTCTTCTGCACATTTTTGCAACTTTTTTTTTCATTCAACACTGAACGTTTGAGCATTGCTAACACATCTGAAAAACATTTTACCTTAATATATACATGTTGTGCTTACTTTTCTAAATCACAGAATATTCTTTAAAGTATACATATCGACATGCATATAAAATTCAGTTTATTTTGGATGTGTCAAACTGATTTATTTGTATACAGTGCTGCGGGAACAAGTTTCTTAGTGTCCCTCCAGTGTTTGGCAACCGAGCCTCTCTAGATCTTATTGGCTCTTTCTGATTAAAGGTGTTGACGGCTTAAGCGGACATCAGCATGAAGCTCATGTTCTCTATTGAGCTCTGAAATAAAGACAAAGAAGCCTTCATCCTGTCCATGAATTCTACCATATGGGAGACTTTGAATAATTGCCTTCCTCTTGAATGCGTTTCTCCTTGCAGCACAGGCTCCAATATTTGCTCTTTGTGCCTGACTCTGCTCAGCCTGTAAGTAAATAAGTACCATCCTGAGTTTCTTCTCCTGCAAAAGGAAGGGGATGGTCTGGAGAAGGTGGCCCTAGACATGCAACCTTTGACGTAGGAGGTGGGCCCACTGTTCTATCCATGTACTCTCTTCCATGTCTCTTTCCCTGGAAGCCACAATGCTGCTTACCAGTCAGTTCCATGCCTGCCCCAAATAAGCTGTTCAAGAACACTCTCAGTGGCAGATGGTGGCAGCCACCTTGGTGCTCTCCCTCAGAGGCACCTACTCCAGAGAGCTGTAGGCTTTCATCAGTCAAATGAAGAGCCTGCTCCAGGGAGCCGATTAGGAGGGCAAACAATAGAATTCTATTGGGGCTTCTCATCATTCCTCGTTCCAGCCCATTTCCAAAGTGGCAGCTTCACTCCATTCAATGGTAGGGTGAGCCTGGCCGTCAAAAGCTGCTCTGAAGTTTCCACAAAACAGCAACGTATCATTAAGCACGTGGGTATTACTGTACTGTAGTAAAGCTGTTCCTCCCAAGAATTGGCAGCAACTGCTCCAAAGTTCATATAATAGAAAATGATTAAACAGAATGTAGTTTGCTTCTGCCTTAAGCTAACAATGATATAAAATAAGAGTTATATTTCCAACAGTTCCTTTTTATGCAACCTGAGTGTATGTCAGTATGCTGCCTATATCTCATAGCTGATGGGATGTGGGCAACAAGATGTTGGCTTATCTAGCAGTCTCAAAGTTAGAGATCCTAGCTTGTAGAGAATAGCATGAGCATGCTTGGGCCAACATTGGTTGGCCTTGTGGGAGACTGGCCAAACTGTGCCCAAACTGCACTGTCCTTTTTCCCTGTCTCTGGGAAGCCCCATACTTATAGGCATGTAAAGGCAATGGAAGTTTTCCTCCATTACTTTTACATACATATTACACATGGTTGTCTATCCTAGTGGTAGCCAGAAAGTGCAAAAGAAATGGATGCAGAAGAGGAGGAAGAAAATGGCAAGAGCTCACGAGACCGACACCAGGTTGAGGAGAGAGGGTCATCTTTGTTCTGCAGTGAGTGTTTTACCCAGTGCTATCCTTCCTCTGGTTCTGGTTTGCTGAAGAGAGGAAAATGAGGAATTGCCCTTGCCTTTGCCTAGTTCTGTGGCTGTCGTTAGCCATGTTGCATTCCTAAAATGATAAAATGGATCAGACATAGTATCAACAAGTGACGTGCTGGTTCACCTTGGAGATTACAGTGTTAAACCTGGAGTCCAGATAGAGGGGGCTTAAAACACAAATTCCCCATATCAAACCCAGAGAGGTGAGTGTAAGTTTGGTGGGTGTGCATATCTGTCACAAGAGAACCAGAAAATGTTTTTAAAATGAAGAAGACCCCTTTGCAAGAAATGTGGATAATATCAGCCTAAGGGCATCATTGCAGTTAAATTGGTCCTTTCCTTCCTGAAATGATGCTGCCCCTATTTTGATCAGCCTGAGAGTCCAGCATGAATGCCCTCTACCTCCCACAGAGGTTCAAAAGCTCTGAAAATCTCACTCAGGTACCAATGAATTTCTGAACGAGAGAGAATTCACATGTGGTTTCTGGGGTGAACCCTGCCGGTGGCTACCATGTTGTGCACTCTTCCACAATACACATTGGTTTAAGCAGGTTTCAGAAACGAAGGAGAAGTGGTGGTGGTGGGGAGGCCCACTGAGGTTACAGCAGCTATGATCAGAAGCTTTCAAGTGGGAAAGAAAAAGACCATCAACAAGGAAATAGGGCATAGATATTTTAAAACTCTTGCTCTTTCTAAATTATGTGTTAAAACGTTGACCTACCTTTGCTGTGCCTTCTTTTTTGAATGTGAATAAGGAATTTACAGCAATCCTATTGAATACAGTGGGACTTGTACCCAGGCAATCATGATATCTCACAGAAAGACACACTTACATTCTTGCATTTTTGTTTCTTGCTTAGTCATTTAAAAGCCTTTGGCAAATGGCCATTATCTCAAGATTTAGGCTCAAATTGCAGAAAAGGCAGATACTACTCTAATACCTGGGTGGACAACATAGGGGTCACACAGGGTTCAGGAACATAGTTCAGGGGCATTCATTCATATGCATGCACATGTGACCCCTTCTCTCCCTCCCCCTTTTAACTATCACGCTCACCCACATTTATTATGTTGTTTTGCTCAAGTTCACACACATACCCCACCCTTCCAATGATTCACCACTGGGTTTCTGCCACTACTAAGTGATCAACAGGCTCTCAAAGACCAGCATTCATGGCAATAGGAATTGGCGAGTGTTAAGTGGTGCATGTCAGGTCAGATGATTTAAGGTCAACAGCCAGTGGACGTTATTCATTCCTCAAGGTGTGACAATACAGGAAGGGTTATGTTCCTCTGCTACGGGAAAGAGTAGTGACTCATTTTCCTTTCACTAGCCTCCCTATTTTCTGTGATTCTGAAGGGCTGTAGAATCCAGCCCAGTTTAAGAGACTCAAGGCCTATCAGCTCCCATCAATTCAGACTGCTTTTTTCTCTCCTACGTAATATAAGGTGCTTTCGGTTTTTTTAAACCTCAACACCATTACATCGTTGGAAGTAACACCCACGTTTCCTTTCACTGCTGAAGGTGATATCAGGAGTGATCTCTTCGGAGGTTTATGGTGCCTCATATAATCTGCAGAAATCATCAGCACTACATAAAGCCACAACAGTAGGAAAACAACAGAAGTTGTACTGTGTATGGCTAACTGACATTTTCCTGCAACTCCTGTTTACATAATTTATCTGCTTGAGGAAGTTTCTGTTTGCCCGTCTCTAAAAATGAGAGTACCACAGCTGAAGGAATATAAAACTGTTTTTCTTTGTTACACTGTTGTCAGCCCAAGAAAGTAATTTAACCTAATAGAGTCATCAGTTTAGAGATGCTGCTATATTTACATGAACAATCTAGATATCAGGGCAGTTTGGTCAAAGGGGAAACATGCAACTTACCATTCTCAAACGTGAAAGGTCGGTTGACCAAATTTTGTTTTCAATAACCAGTTGGTAACTTGGTCTTCTCCAGATGGTCTGCATTTGAATGCACATCATGCTTATCCCAGTACGGATAACCCCTTTGTCGACAGGTGATCACAGAACCGATAGACAGCAAATTGAGGAAGGCTCGTATGTATCATATCATAAAACCACAGAAGAATGCACCAATGTATGAATTAAGAATAAGAACCACCCAGAGTTGCTGGGAGCGTGGTGGCATATACATTTAATAAATTATAATTATTAAATTATTATTATTAAGAATAGGTGGGTCAGTCTATTTCCGTTTTGTGTTAGTTGCACAAGTCTATTCCATACAATTCCTTGCATTCTTGTCTGTTTTTTTTTAAACCCTTACGTATAAGTACATATCTGCACATATCTCTTTAAATGTATTTTCTCTGCCAAATACACATTTGTAAATGTATTTTTGGGGGGAGCTCAAGGCACAGCAGAAAAGAAATATGGATATGGGGGAGGCTCGTTATGTGCAACCCTGATTTCTAAGTGGTTTCATGTTCTCATCCTTTATATGAACATCTGAACAGTGCCTATACTGCACTGAGGTATTCTTCCTTTTTATTGTTTGAGGTATTCTATTTTTTACTTCACTGTGAAATAGAAATGGTTCTTGAAATAACACAATCATGGGAAGGAAGCTGTATCACGTGGACATCATCCAATAGGCACCAATGCAGTCAACAAGACTGTAGCAACGCAAACAGCCACAATGCCAGTATTAGAATACTTTTAAGAAACAAAATGCTGAGGTTTATGATTACTGTTAGAGAGAGTGGGGAATAGACTTCCCTGCAACAAATGAATATTACAACTCTGTACTTAGCTTGCTGGAAGCTGGGGAACTAATCTCTCATTTAGAACAGACAATGACAATGAGGTTTGAAATCTTATGTGTTAAATTGCTGAGGAAGGGAGAGAATTGGACATGGGTGTGCAACAGGAAAGTGAAAGGCACAACTGGAAGGGTCCTGAGCATATACAGTTATAGTTGGACAGATATAGTTGACCCATGCTGGCTAGGGGATTCTGGGAGTTGAAGTCCACATGTCTTAAAGTTGCCAAGGTTGAGAAACACTGGTCTGAGCTACAGCCCTGTTTTGTTCAGGGATGATTGTGACCAACGATAAGTGGAAGAAATTATGTGAGTGGTTGCAGAGCTAATATAGTGGATTTTTTTTTTTAAAGAAGAGGATTTTTCCCCCCAAAGCATTTTGGAATGCATTCTTTTAACATGTAAATTAATGGTTTAGTTTTCATGGCATCTTACTGTTCTTTCTTTTTCTCTCAGACAAATGGAATATGTTACACTGTTAGTATTTCTTTTAAGACTAAATCTGAAGTCCAAGTGACCTGTTTTTTCTTCTTGGGTTACTGGGTCTTTTGGTTTACTTAAGATGTTTTGGAGGGCTTGAGTTGGTTTGTGTGCTACAGAGATGCCATGTGGTTGTAATAGTCTGTTGGTTGTTTCAGAAACAGGAGTCATCTACAACATACAGTGTGAGGACTGTAACAACCACTATGTAGGACAGACAGGCAGAAGGCTTGCAGAGCGCATCCATGAACACCAACTAGCAGTCAGAAGACGTGATGAAAACTCCTTAATCTCACAACACATGGACAGACTTAACCATAGTTTCAATTGGGAAACTGTTAGCATCTTAGGCCAAGCTAAATCCAAAGTTGTGAGGGCATTCCTGGAAGCTTGGTATTCAGACAAGGCAGCCATCAACTGGCACATAGAGATAAACAACATCTACACACTATTCAGAAGAGACAATAGAAAGGAAAACCAAAGACCAGAACATCTCCTCACCAGCAATCATCACCCAGATAATTAAGGATTAACACCAAGATTATCACCAGACCTACAATCAAGCAGTAAACAATACCCTAATCAAGGAACCACCTGTCAGAACCTGCATCACCCAACTGTTGTTGTTTTCCAATGTATTGCATTCGTTGGGAGTTGGATTGATTTGTTTCTGCCACTTGTACCTTGGGGGGGGGGGTGGCTGTTAATGGATGTAATGGGAGTTGGGAAGCAGCTTAACCATATATGGGCAACTTAGACTGGCTTGATTGCCGGCCAGGCAGCTGGGGCCCAAAGAGCCCGGAAGAGGCTTGGGGAGGAAGGAGAGAGGTCAACAACGGTGAAGAGGAGTCACGACGCCAGGCAATAAGGGGAGGGGGGATAAATAGAGGGAGGTTTACCCAAGGCGTTAGTTTTAGCAATGTTCTGTTTACAAGCTACATGTACCTCTTAATAAAGAAGTATTTATCTGACCCAAGCCTGGTTGGGTGAGAATGCTTCAGAACTGAGAGTTGGACATCGTGGACTTGACACCACCAGAGAAAAAACAAAGCAAAACAATACAGAACACCACCAACACAGGCAGGGCAAGGCACTGTATATAAACAGAGAGCAAACCCCATCCCATTCTAGCACTGAAGATGATACCTAGCTGGGTAACAAAACGTTTGCAAGAAAACAACCAAGCTCAGAGAACCCCAAGGGCTCCACTTAGAAGTTTGTTAGGAGCAATAAAGAAACTATTACCGTACAGATGACTGAGATGAGATTCTTACTCATAATCTTAGCTTAGGTGCTGTATCAGATTCCAAATTAGGATGGATGAATCCACCAGTTCTGCATCTGGGAACACGGTATTTTCTGCTTTGCTTTCTGCAGCTTTGATACACATTAGTGCAATCTATCTACAGTGGGGCAAAAAAGTATTTAGTCAGCCACCAATTGTGCAAGTTCTCCCACTTAAAAAGATGAGAGAGGCCTGTAATTTTCATCATAGGTATACCTCAACTATGAGAGACAAAATGGGGGGAAAAATCCAGAAAATCACATTGTCTGATTTTTAAAGAATTTATTTGCAAACCATGGTGGGAAATAAGTATTTGGTCACCTACAAACAAGCAAGATGTCTGGCTCTCACAGCCCTGTAACTACTTCTTTAAGAGGCTCCTCTGTCCTCCACTTGTTACCTGTAGTAATGGCACCTGTTTGACCTTGTTATCAGTATAAAAGACACCTGTCCACAACCTCAAACAGTCACACTCCAAGCTCCACTATGGCCAAGACCAAAGAGCTGTCGAAGGACACCAGAAACAAAATTGTAGACCTGCACCAGGCTGGGAAGACTGAATCTGTAATAGGCAAGCAGCTTGGTGTGAAGAAATCAACTGTGGGAGCAATAATTAGAAAATGGAAGACATACAAGACCACTGATAATCTCCCTTGATCTGGGGCTCCACGCAAGATCTCACCCCATGGGGTCAAAATGATCACAAGAACGGTGAGCAAAAATCCCAGAACCACATGGGGGGACCTAGTGAATGACCTGCAGAGAGCTGGGACCAAAGTAACAAAGGCTACCATCAGTAACACACTACGCTGCCAGGGACTCAAATCCTGCAGTGCCAGATGTGTCCCCCTGCTTAAGCCAGTACATGTCCGGGCCTGTCTGAAGTTTGCTAGAGAGCATTTGGATGATCCAGAAGAGGATTGGGAGAATGTCATATGGTCAGATGAAACCAAAGTAGAACGTTTTGGTCTAAACTCAACTCGTTGTGTTTGGAGGAGAGAGAATACCGAGTTGCATCCAAAGAACACCATACCTCCTGTGAAGCATGGGGGTGGAAACATCGTGCTTTGGGGCTGTTTTTCTGCAAAGGCGAAAAACATCAGGACGACTGATCCGTGTAAAGGAAAGAATGAATGGGGCCATGTATCGTGAGAGTTTGAATGAACACCTCCTTCCATCAGCAAGGGCATTGAAGATGAAACGTGGCTGGGTCTTTCAGCATGACAATGATCCCAAACACACCGCCCGGGCAACGAAGGTGTGGCTTCGTAAGAAGCATTTCAAGGTCCTGGAGTGGCCTAGCCAGTCTCCAGATCTCAACCCCTTGGAAAACCTTTGGAGGGAGTTGAAAGTCCGTGTTGCCCAGCGACAGCCCCAAAACATCACTGCTCTAGAGGAGATCTGCATGGAGGAATGGGCCAAAATACCAGCAACAGTGGGTGAAAACCTTGTGAAGACTTCCAGAAAACATTTGACCTCTGTCATTGCCAACAAAGGATATATAACAAAGTATTGAGAAGAACTTTTCATATTGACCAAATACTTATTTTCCACCATGGTTTGCAAATAAATTCTTTAAAAATCAGACAATGTGATTTTCTGGATTTTTTTCCCCATTTTGTGTCTCATAGTTGAGGTATACCTATGATGAAAATTACAGGCCTCTCTCATCTTTTTAAGTGGGAGAACTTGCACAATTGGTGGCTCACTAAATACTTTTTTACCCCACTGTATGCTTTTTTTCCAATCTTATTTGCAAATTACACCCCCCCCCCCACGTTTTGTGGAAAATTGCATCTGTATAAATAAGTAAAAAGTTGTGTGAACCACCATGTGCTTCTAGTTGGACAAGCATTTCTACATATTTACAGAACTTTCCCCAATATACAAAGAAAATAGAAAGGAAGGGGAAGGAGAAAGGGAGTAGCAGAAAGAAGAAAAAAGGATGATCTTTCCCACTTTTCATTTCTGCTTCTGCCCTCTCCTCTATTGGTAAGGGCTTCCAGTATATTACCCCTAAAAATACAACCTGGGACAGAAAGCAATTACCCATACACAGATGTATAGTGTCTGTGGAAAAATACAACCTTCTTCCATAAACTATTAATTCAAATTTGCAGGTCTTTCACGAAGAAAAACATTGTTTTCATATTGTTCTTATAATATGAATGTGGAATGAATAAATGAGTCTAACATCATTGGAATAATTATTTTCTATTTGCCAGACATGTTTATGCAAGAGTTGAAGAATCTGAATATGTCAGTGCCAGTCAAAGTGGCGACATATGAGGATCTGCATATTCTTGGAGATGGAATAAAAATGATACATTGGACATGATACATGAACACATGGGTCTAATTCTGAAAGTTCAGTTTCATGCAAGGGTTCCTGTTTTGTTCTCCTCAAGAGTTTAACAGTAGACCTCTACACTCATGTCAGACTAGACTCCAGATGTTCTGCAGCTGCTGCACCTGTGCTGGGATGATCATATCTGAGCTCAGGAGGAGAGACAAAAATCATTACAAAGTATTAAAATGCTGGTTCACTATTTCAGAGCGCTACAGAAAGGTAGACATTGTGCATGCAAAAAATGGCTGTATTTAGTTTTCTTTCTCTATAAATTCCAGAATGGAAAAAGACGTTTTCAAAGTACCTGACTTGTATAGGCATACAGTTGTTTTTGGAACCATCCACCAGTCAAATGCTTGTTCACGCATCCTTCCCTGCCTATTGGGATTTTTCCACACCTCCTTGAAGTGTTACAGTGGGTATGTTCTCCAAGGTGTTTTCCCAGTTTTTCACCATGAGATGCCAATCATATCCTTGGACAGAATATGCTATGGGAACAGTTCACATTTGGTCCCAGTCACAGGGCCAAGCTAGCTATGTTTATTGTTATCTTTTAAAAAAGACGTTCCCTCAAACAACTTGTATTAAAAGGTAGGATGAAAACCCTTTCATATTCAGATTCTTCAACTCTTGCATAAACATGTCTGGCAAATAGAAAATAATTATTCCAATGATGCAATTTACCTACCTAGGATAATCAACAAATACCTGCCACTTTGGTGTGAGACAAACAATTTTTATTGTGTTTTTATTGTATTCGTACTGTATTTTAATTAATATTTATTTTTGGTTTTTACTGTAAACCACCCAGAGTCACTTCCTAATAAGATAGGTGGTGACCAAATTTGAAATATAAATATAAAATTCTTAGAAAAGTGGAAGGAAGGATACTTGAGCCCAGTTGTGGTTCCCCATCATTAGATGGCAGCAAGGAGATAGGGCCACTTCAATCATGCCTTGTCATTTGATGATTTTCTTTTATGTGGCATGTCAACTGGTAATCTGGTAGGACTAAGTGCCATATCACATTATAACTTCTGTTTTGTCATGGCAAAAAGATAGGAGAGGCAATGACAAGGGGAGCAGGGCTCTTGTTTTTCTTCTCCTCTTTCCCCAAAGTGGTACTTTAAACCCAATTTGAAACCATGGTCATGTTGCACAGCTGATGGGATGTAACTACAGACTGAAGAGGATTAGGACAATAAGTCGGCAATTCCACAGTGCTGCTCATGTTGCCAGTCTGCTTCAACTGTTCTGCTGACATTTATCAGCCAACAGACTGTTCTCTGTTGTCTACTGTGGCTGCCTTGGCAGTGATATAGCTGGTCTTCTGTCAGCATAAAGGGCTTCCCCTGAGTCTTAGAGCAGCCCAGCTGGCATAGAACTGTGCTTTTCTACATGACTTCAAAATTACTTGTAACTTGGTTTCAATACATAAGTTCTTATTAAGCATAAAAAGGCTTTGGCATAATACTTCTTAATTTGATCCTGCTTGTATATGAATGAGGTGAATAACAACATCACACCTCTACCTACCAAGTCATCTCCAAGACATTTTAAATTTTTTTTCCAGTTATAAATACACTGAAGTTTTTTTTAAAAAAAACTCCTCCTTCTTCTTCTTCTTCTTCTTCTTCTTCTTCTTCTTCTTCTTCTTCTTCTTCTTCTTCTTCTTCTTCTTCTTCTTCTTCTGCTTCTTCTTCTTCTTCTTCTCCTCCTCCTCCTCCTCCTCCTCCTCCTCCTCATCTGCAGGCCTTTAGGAAAAACTATAATTATGCTTTTTTAGTGTTTGTGATAGTATCCAATAGTCAGGACTCTTAAAAAGTGTTCTGCTTAAAGATATGATCCCAATTTTGGAAGATCTTTAATATTTCTACATATAAAGTCAAGGAGCTTTGAACCTTTGTCACTGCTATGTATAACCCTAGCCCTAATTGAGATACGACACAAGAAGGGGCATCTCAGAAAGACAGTAATGGTGTAATCCCTGGTGGCATCAATGCAAGAGTTTGGAGCATCGATTTGGGATCCTGGAATGTAATAAGGTTGCTTTGCCACATTTTGGAAAAGTATAATACAGACCACAGTATCTGAGATTGAGTTTTCCTTCTTGCATCTGGATAAGTCCGGAGACATTTAGGGAAAAGTTACCAAGCACCCAGAACATGCCTACCGGTTTTTTTTGTTTTTGTTTTTACCGTGGTTTGACAAAATGAATAGACAAGGTTTAAGCCTGTTGAGAAAAGGGCTTACAGAGACTTGTCAGGGAAAGGGGAAAGGAAAAAGACAAGCTATTTGTCAAATAATGTGATATTACAGTAAAGAGTACATGTTATTTTTATGCTCCTAAATAAAACAGATTCCAGTTTAATCCTTGCCATCCCAATGGAAAGATTTGTGTATGAAGAAGTCAGTTATGGTTGCCATGATACTTATTCCAAGAGCAACCATTTTTTTTAAGGGTCTTTCTCTGTTATACTAGCTGGTCAAGGTCTTTGGGGGGAAGCTGGCCTCAGTTCAGAATATTTAGGGATCAAGAATAGGTTCATACTAGTGGAAGGAGTTACCTGAGTTTAGCTGTGTCCAAAATATTGAGAAGTTGCAAATACATGGGGGTATCATGAATGGAAAAGGGGAATTAACAAGACTTTAAAGTAGTAAAAGAACTATGTCCCTTCTGACAAGGCTTTCATTTGCCAAGGAATAATCACTCAGCAATGCCTTAAACAATATAGGGATGCTTTTTGGACAATACTGTTTTCTCATAATGGTATTCCATAGATTTTGTAATCTCTAAAATTGGTAGCAATTTGTAGAAATCCATCTGATATTGTTTTAAAACACATTGGGTATTAGTTATCAGATAGAAATAAGGAAGGAAATAAAGACTATATTCTAGGATCATGGGGATCCTCCCTCCCTCCCTCCCTCCCTCCCTTCCTTCCTTCCTTCCTTCCTTCCTTCCTTCCTTCCTTCCTTCCTTCCTTCCTTCCTTCCTTCCTTCCTTCCTTCCTTCCTTCCTTCCTTCCTTCCTTCCTTCCTTCCTCAAATTTGAATGCCTGAATAGTTGTTCTAATCCATCTGGGATACAACCAAACTACAGGGTCTATTCAAATTAGGAATTAAAAAATAATGGCACACTACCCCACTAAACATATCCAGGAAATTCCAAGTGTTCTGAAAGTCTAAATTGCTGTAGCCTTTAACATTTCTAAGGTCACCTAAGAATACAGTCGATTGAGCCATGTTTTTGACTTACTGTTCTAAGATGCAAAAGGTTGAAATAGCCCTAGCTGGTAGTGATAAGCAAGTTCCTGCAATTCATTTGATTTTCAAAGGTCTCATAAGAGTATGCAGGATACAGTCAGAATCCCTAGGACACCTTAAAATGACAACATTCCTTGACAGCACTGATGTCATTAAGGGTAGCACCACCTCGTTACCATTCTCACCAATACAAATTCCAAAATAGGATTCAGTTAAAATCTTCAACAATTCTGTTAAAATTTCTATCCAGCAATAAAGAAGCAGCTAATTCTTTATTCCATCATTAAAAAATAAATAAACTTCAGTCAAAGATGATAGCTTTAAATTTATCACAATTTCCACTTGTACTTGAAAAACCCAGCAAATTGGAAATTAAGCATTTTGCTGAGCCTTGCTCTTGGCGACTGCCTGGACTGGCCCTGCAGTTTTCTTGGCCAGGTTTTTCAGAAGTAGTTTGCCACTGTCTCCCTCCCAGGGCTGAGAGAGAGGGACTGGCCCAAGGTCACCCAGCTGGCTTTGTGCCTCGGGCAGGACTAGAACTCCAAGTCTCCCGGTCTCTAGCCTGATGCTTTAATCCAGTGTTTCTCAACCTTGACAATTTGAAGATGTATGGACTTCAACTCTCAGAATTCCCCAGCCAGCATGCTGGCTGGGGAATTCTGGGAGTTGAAGTCCATACATCTTCAAACCGCCAAGGTTGAGAAACACTGCCTTAGCCAGTTGACCACACTGGCTCTCAGTACAAGGGCTGCAGTTTTGCAAACACACTCCCCCTCTTGACAGCTGTGGCTTTTCCTCTTCCACCTATTGTGGAGATCGTTGTCTCACTGATCTATTAATTAGTGTTTAGTTGTTACTGACAGCCAGATTCTATGCATGTTAAAAACCCAACTGTCTGTGGGGTCTTACTTCCAAGGATCTCTGTCAGGCTGCTTTCAAAGGTGGCTTTTATTGGAAAAACTGCAATATCTGTAAGATCCTCTTGTGAGCCTTTCCCTGTCACCGAGCTGAACTCTTTCCACAGAAAACTAGACCACTTTGAAATTTGCTCTTATCTTTGCCCATCCCTGTCCTGCTCCTATTGCCTTTGTTTCTAGTCACTGCCAGTCACCTGACTTCCCTCCAAGTTAATGGGTGACCAAGCCGAACCAATTTTATACTCCTTGATGGTGCTGTAGAACAGCATCAGAATAAGGGGGAAAATACAATTTTAATACCACCCCCACAGTTAAGGATGGCTACAGCTTGTCTTATTCATGGGCTGGGGATGAGATGAAGCAATGGGATATGGCAGAAAATTGCGCTGCCAGGGCAAGTGAGAATGGAGAGGGGCTCTCTGTTTTGCACTCCATGTTTTCTGACTTTTCTCATACTACTAAAAATCAGTTGGGAAGGGGCAACATGAGAGAAATATATCAACTTTGGGTTGGGAGCACTGGAGCTGTCTATCTGGAAGAATCCAGGAAATGCAGCAAATTTCTTACTTCTGAAGAAAAAGAAGTTTTTCCACTCAGTACTTTGACAAATAATATGGACTGGTTATGCACCTCTGTATTGCTATTATTTCAGTGCCAATGTGTACACGTATTATGCAGCCAGGGTTCGCCATCTGTTGGTGACAAGTGTGCCTTGCATTTTAAAAATTCTTGACATTTGTTCCCCATCTCTGGCACTTTCTTCATTGGAGCCTATCAAAGCAAGGCTTTAAGTTGTATTCTGGATTCACCAGGCATCAACTGGTTTGTGATAGTTAAGTTTTAAAGACATATGCTTTGAAGAACGTTTTTCATCATTACTCATCTTTGTGAGGTTGTTGCCTTTCTTGACCCTCAACTGATGGATTTATGTTTCAACCAATTATCCAGATGTTTTCTCACTGCAGATTCATTGCGTTTACCAACACACTTTATTGCACCCTTCCATGTCTCTTTCCTCAGTAGCAGAAATCATAAAGATTCATATTGTAGTCATAAATGATGAGTGATTTCTTTTACTGCTATCCTGCTTTTTCACCTGAAGAGTCTATGCAACTGGAAATTGAATGCTGTCACAATACTGGCAGCAGAATGGCATCCTCTGTGATGTTTCTGAAGAAGAGAAACATCAGCAAGCCAGTTTCTGAAGAAGAGGGCAAACCAGCTTGGGGGATTCAGTGGGAACACCAGGGGTCCCACTGCCATGTTGCTTGCTTCGCCATCCTCTGGGAAGCAATGGAGGGGCAAAACAGGCTGCTGTCCAAAGAGCTGGCAAGGGGTGGCAGAGCGCCAGGGATGTTCTCCAATCGCACCTTCCACCTTCATGATGCCATGAGGCAAGGTGAGGGCTCTTTGGAAGCTAGGTGTGCTATGACATGATATGGGGAAGAGCCTACAGCCCCAAAGAGAGGGAAAGTCAAGTGTCTCTATATCTTGTGTAAAGACTGGTAGTATTTGATATAAATGAAATTGTCTTGTGAAATCTAGAAGCATTTGCAACTGCAGGAGGGCTGAGTTCTTCAATCAATCAATTTTTTTAGGTCCTTTCTATTACAACACTTCTTCCCATCAAATGTACTTTCCTGTTTTTTAAGTTTCTATTTCATTTCTTTGAGATCTTCCTGAGGAATAAAGTCATGTCTTTTTTATTTTATGCCATTTTGCATCATTCAGCTTTCAGTTTTAATGGAAAAATGTAGATTTCAGTAATTTGAATATTGTTATTGAAACTTTCAGTAACGTAATGACTGTATAAGCAATGCCTCCAGCCACTGAGTGGAGCTGTTCTGTATCCTGCCTGCTGAATGAAGTTTCTAGCCCCTGTCTTCTCAGCTGTTGTAGAGAAATTTAGTAAAGAACACACCTATTTGGGGGCTTGAATTGTGGATTTAATCTTCAGGTTTCTCATTAATTCAGGCAAGTATTAAAATACCAATGAAAAAATGTCTAGGATTGTAGCTTGCAGGAACTTACATAAAAAAGAAAATGCCCAGTACGAGTTCCAAGGTAGAAAACAAACACTATTCTATGTTTCCATTGTTACATTTAAAAGATGGATTAATGCTACCAGATCTGAACTGCAAACTTCCAGGTGGCCACTGGGTGGCAGCACACTGGGAATTGTCTCTGTTGGTGGCCATTTACTGGTCATCTGGATTTTTGCAGGCCAGATTTATTAGGCTAATGTGGAAAGTTTTATTAAGAGGGCATGTTTAATATATTGTAGTGGTTCTAGTATATAGAAGGAGATGGTTGCATTATAAACATCTTAGCTTCACAAACACTGATTAAGCCTGATTAATTAATTATTCAGTTCCAGTTGTAGCCAATTCTATAACAAACGTTCAGGAAATAAAATTTATTTATACATTTATTTTATAAAATAAAATATTAAAAATTGCTCACCCTCTCCACACATTTCAAAAGGCAACCTAAATAAAGATGTTTCTATCACTATGGATATTTAAATATAGTATATTAAAATGTTTAAGTAGGATTTAAAGTCTGTTTTGTTTTAAAACTATTCATAACAATATCCTTTTTATTAACAATATTGATATTAAAAAGAAATCAAAATTTAATACGAGTAACCATGATAAACCCCTGCATACACAATGTTCTATGTGAATCATGATTGTTTTATGAACTACTTATTTTAAAGGGGCTTTTTTGTACAAAGAATGAACCACAGGTTATGGTTGGGGATAAAAACTGGGCTTCAGTTTTAAGACTTGTAAGGCTGCAAACCTACACTCACTCAAGTATATGTGTTTGTAAGGCTGCATTTTCAGCATGCAGAAATTATCAGACTAAGGACAATTCCACATGGCAGCTTAAGTTGTAAATCTCTTGTGCTACTGTTCCTGAAGCCAATTTACAAATTCCAGTCCAGATTGCAGTGGTTTGGCAACTTAGTCTTGGCCACCACTGTCTTGATGGGTCATTACTCTACTTCTTGACCTTTCCTTCTGTGCAGAGAAGGTAGCCTTACTGGGTGGCCCCTGTGTTTGTCAGGGTCTCTCTTCTCCTTTTAGGAATTGTTCCATCCTCCCTATTCTTCTCTTTTGCTTTCCCAGATGTTTGGGCACCTGGATGCCTTCACACCCTGTTCCCACATTCTCTTCTTTGACACTAATGGCAACCCTGTATCGCTGCCCCCTTAGTGTACCCTTGTTGCTTTGATGCTACAGTGATCAAAGCAAAGGAGACAAGTTGTTCTTTTGTTCCACTGTGAATTCATAGAAACTTTGTGGCAACGAAGAACTGGTGGTTCAACTTCATAGAAGCAAAAAAGTAGCATTTATTGAAACTTTGTAGCTTTGTTCCTACTATCTGTGTTGAAACTTAATTTTTTTTTGGTTGTTGTTTAAAAAGGAAGTGGAACTGTTTCACTGCAATGACCATAGTGTGGGAAAGAAAGGAAAATGTTTCTCTCAGCCTGGGTAGAAACTAAAAGGGTGACCATTGGGAGATGTTAGGATGGAACAAAGTATACTGAAAGAAGAGATGGGGAAAACATGTTGGCCAGGAGTCTTTACTGGGCTTCATAATCTTTATAGTTGTAAGAACTGCGGTACTCAGTTCCCAACGAAAGCAACTCCCATTGAAACCAGTGCAGGTTCAAAGAAAAGTTCATTTATTGGAAAGTAGTGTACAGCTCTAAAGCACAGCTGGAACTGAGTCCTGCGCGTGCCAAAACCCAATTTTACTTCATTCCCATTTCTCACACACACACACACCCTTTTGCCTTTGAATCTCTTCTGCGCATGTTGACAAAGTCCTTGGGTTCCCAGGTTGGTTCGACCTTGGAAGTCCTGGGCACCAGATAACCACCCGTTCTTCTCCCCCCCTGCTACTGTGATGGCAGAAACTAAGCAAGCAAAGTAGCAGTGCTGGATTGCAGGTTCTGACAATAGTCCGTTGTTGGATCAGCTAAAAGGAAAAGAAAAAAAAAAAAGGAAGCTGCTGACCGAGAACATAGCAGCCCAGCAGCCCAGGATGAAATGAAATGAAATGGCCATATAGGGCAGCCACCAGCTGCTGGAGCAGAGGGGCCATATCAAGCACTACAGCCAGTTGGAGCTGGGGATGTTGCTGGATTGGAATGAGGCATGGTGAACCCACCACTTGGAAGGGCTTAAAATAACTTAGGATGGAAAACAGCACTTCAGAAGCATTACTGAAGCAACATGGGCAAGGGGTGCATTTGAAGTTGCCCAGGAATGGGTATCATTGATTCCTGAACACAGAAAATAGTAGTGGCCCATATTGGCAATGAGGCAAGCAACAAGTATGGATCTGTACTTTCAGTGCAGAAATGCAGTTCTGAATCCCACTTTGGCCATGAAATCAGCTGTACTTGAACCAATCAATTTCTCTTTTCTCAGGTGAATGTAATCATATCCCAGGGTTGCTGCAACAATAAAATGGAAGGATGGAAGAAATAACTTTATTTTTACACCCAAATTCAGTTCTTTCACATGCTCTGCAAGAGCTCATCTTAGAGTTACATTCACCACCTGATCTTTCTTCAAGTCCAAGTTACTGAATTAAAGCTTTGTGTGTGGCAAGATTAACAGCACCAAGGTTCTGCTGATTTTTGGGAAAGATGCCTACTGTTATTGACTATGATCACCAATATATAACTTAAGTAGACAATTAAATATATATAAAATATATTATATAAAATATATAGTAGAGCGGCTGGATAGCGTAGTGGTTAGTGTAAGGTTTGCCCCGTTCGACAGAGAAACTCCCGTGACACGTGTGGTTCACAAAAGAGGTTTACTCATGCGTAACGTAGCAGTCACAAGCAAAGCCAGGACTGGCTTGGTACATTTACATTACTCCTTTATAGTTGTCTCAATCCCCCCGCGGGCCCCGTTGCTAGGTTACATATTACAAATTAGATTGCAGATTGCCCCCTGTAATCCCCCCCTTCCACTGGAATGGCAGGTTCAGCCCAGTTCTCTTGTTTCTTTGATTGTTGCATGGTCGTGGCCTTCTGTTGCCTTCGTTGGGGCTTCTGTCGCGCGCCCAGCCGGGAGCATCCCCTCGCGCGCTGATCTCTTCCTCAATTCTCTCTCCTTTGTCTATAGCGCCCGCGGCCCTCTGGCGTTAACACAACGCATCCGCTCCAGATTAGTGAAGTGGCGCCAGGGGGCCCATTCATTAGCTTGAGGTTTCGCATTTCCTCTTTCTGCGCTAGCGCTCGAGCGGTGAAATTGACTAAAGCGTGGCTGGGCAAGTTCCTAGGTGTGCAGTGCCAGCTGAACCTGACAGTTAGAACACCGCCTTTGATGCAGGAGACTGGGGTTCAAATCCCAGCTGGTACCTACCGTACCAGTAGGGGTCCTTGGGCAAAGACCCCCTAACGCTTCACCTGCTTATCTCAAAATATGAGAGTGACACGAACTAAGAGAGTCATGCCGGCTCAGATGTCGCCCGGATTAACAAGGTCCGTGTCAGATGTTGGGGAACCAGGACAATCTGATGTTAAGTGGGCTACTGGAACAAACCATACATGGACGAGACAAGAGAACTTGGAAATGATGGAATGCTACTACAACAGCAGACCTAATGAGAGGGGATATATGAAACATATGAGGGAACTATGGATAGACAGAAGGCCTACATCCACACTAACTGAGAAACAACTAGTTACCCAGCGCTTCAACATAGCGAAGAGGAAGCTGCTCTCACAACTTGAGATAGACCAACTCCACATTACAACCCGGACTCAAGCAGACCTGGAAGAACAAGCAGATGTGCAGTCAACACCTGAAGCTGGAATGTCACTGCCACCCCTTCCATTATAGAGCACAGTAGCTGATATGAGGCATAAGATCATGGATAAACTAGCTACAGTCAACCCTCGAGTCCGATTACCAAGGCTCAGTGGAGAAGTACCATCAGATAGTATGCTAGAAGATGCCAACAGAGCCCTCCAGACAATCCCTACTTCCACCATAACTGAAACCAATGAATTGGTATATGCTACAGCCACCGTAATCCTGGAAATGCTTGGCTACACGATCAAGAAGAACAGCAGTACATACGCACCCTGGAAAATGAGATTGGAGGGTAAGATCAAGACAACTTGGAGAGAAGTCAGTCAGCTGGTGGAACTACAGAAGCGTGTGGAGATTAAGGATAAGACTCGGCTACTGAAAAAATACATGGGCCTGACTCTATCTGAAGCCCTAGAGACTGCTAAACAAAGGCTCACAGCAGTGGCTACCAGGCTAAGGAGATACACTAGAGAAGCAGAGGCCAAGAAGATAAATGCCCTGTTCTCCAAAGAACCATCCAAAGTGTACTCCCAACTGCAGTGCAACCACAGAGTAACAGCTGAGCCACCAGCAGCGGAAACTAAACAGTACTGGAAGAACATATGGGAGAAAGAGAAGACGCATAACACCAGTGCAAAGTGGCTGCAGGACCTGAAAGCAGACCACAGCAATCTCCCAGAACAGGAACCAGTCACCATCACAGTAGCAGACATCCAACAGCGGGTCAAGAACATGAAAAGCTGGACAGCACCTGGCCCGGACATGATCCACACCTACTGGCTAAAGAAACTAACAGCAGTGCATGAACGCCTAGCAGCACAGATGAACCAACTGCTAGCCGCAGGCTCCCACCCAGACTGGCTAACACAAGGAAGGACAGTGCTGATCATGAAAGACCCTCACAAAGGAACAGCACCATCCAACTACCGCCAATAACCTGCCTCCCACAACATGGAAAGTTCTATCAGGCATCATAGCTGCCAAGCTACAAGACCATATGGGCCAGTACATGAGCACAGCTCAGAAGGGCATTGGGAACAACACCAGAGGCTCAAAACACCAGTTGCTCACAGATAGGGCAGTCGCCTGAGACTCAAGGTCTAGGCAGACCAATCTGCGCAGAACCCTCAAACTCCCCGGCCTCTGGTAGAGGACCCGAGATTGAGGAAGACACGTACCACCCATAGGGGTGAGAGGGGAATTTTATATATATAATTTATATATAATATAAAATTCCCCTCTCACCCCTATGGGTGGTACGTGTCTTCCTCAGTCTCGGGTCTGGTGTTGTTCCCAATATATATATAAAATATATAACTTAAGTAGGCTGTGGTATATGAAAAACATCAGACTGGAAAAGAAATGTTGATCTACAGGCCTTTTCTCAGGAAGCCTGAAGTTCTTACCCATGACTGGAGATCATCAATTGCTGCTCTTAGCCTTAACTAGACATCTCTGACAGCCAATAATCAGTCAGATTGAGCAGCTTCTACAGGCAGCTAATTCAAGGAATCTCCCCCTATACATGCTTGTGTGATAATCTCATTAAGTTTATAGGACTTATTTCTTAGATACATACAAGTAAGACTGCAATGTCTTACTGAAATCAATACAACTTCAGTGGCACACTGTTGTATTAATATTTCACATTTCCTGGTTTTTTAAAATCCTAAATGAAATCCAAGACATAAACTGCTGAATATAAACCAATGCTGTGCTTGTTGTGATAGTCAAAACGTATGCCCTTTCTAGAGGAAATGTTTAAGAAAAAAACTATGAACAAGTAATGTCACTAATCAAATAATAAATGATTACATGTAAAAGCCAGTATGATTAAAACTGAGGAAAATATGTGCTTTAAATGCAACAATATATATTTATATAATTTTGATACTAATAATTCTTAAAATTAATCCATTTATGTCTATTGATCAATTTCCCAGTTCAAGGAATAGTGTCTGTAAACCCAACCATATCAGAAGACCCATTCTGAGAAATATTCCATGTTTTATTTGAGTCACTTGGCCAGCCTAAGAAAATTATTTCTAGATTCAGTGGGAAAGACCAAAGATTTACTCTATTCCTTCACAAACTGGCCTAGTCTAACCTCTCCCCTATGGAAATTAATATGCTCCTCTTCCTTAGATCTAATGCTCTGGAGCTCAAAGCCTATTAACATTCAACTGCCCAGCCTTGCAACTCTACGGGAAAAAAAGTCAAATGATTCCATTGGTTTAACTATGATGCTAGTACAGTTAGTCCCACATAATGTTTTTCTCTTCAAATGTCTAGTCTTAGATTATGTGCCCAAGAAAACCACCAGCAATGCTGCACCAAAGCTCAGAATGATTTAAGCTACAGTAAACCTAAACGAAGACAAAAAGGAGGCATTGCCCAACAGGGTGACCTCTAGATCTGTTGGGGTTCTAGCTCCCAGAATATGGAGCTAGGGTAGGGTCCAGGTTAAGAAAGACTTCTTTAAGCTTTTTTAAAGAAAAATTCTTAAATAACCTGGTACTGTAATCTGACTTTGAAAAGAACAAATGATTTCCTTTACAACATCAGAAAAAGGAGGTATTCATCTATTATGTCAGCACCAAGCAAGAATCCCCATGGTCCTATAAAGATGTCTTAATCTTTAAGATATCAAATTTCTGGTTGTTCTATTATTTGGAGTGCATCATAAATCTCTCTCTCTCTCTTTCTCTCATGGAAGCCCTCAAAAAATTCAGTTTCAGTTTGATAAGAATGTTTCAAAATGAGACATTTAGATAAAAAGTGATGACAAAGCCATATTGTTCATGCACTCCATCAAGATGATGGCTTCCCGAGCTTCAAGACCTGTAATCTAAGCCAGAGCTCTGTACTTCGCCAGAGTATCCAGTTGCTAGAGGGATCCACTCACTTCAAGGAAACTGAAATCTTAATTATTTCACAAGAGAAAATAAATCAGTTTCCAAGTACTTCTCTTACAGCATTACTCTTGATCCAGTCCTTGTGTCCTAACTTCAAATGAGGGGTCACAGTAAAGAGAAGACAGGAACATACCCCCAACTTCCCGTATATCTGTTTGGTCTACAACTTTCCTGCATTGGTATTGGGAGGAAAAGGTTTGAAGAGGGCTTCCATGCCTGAGCACAACACCTCTGTCCCCTTTCCCACTTTAGCTCTCCAATGAGTTGTATGAGCATCTGCATAGTGTGATGACTTCAGAGATACGTGTCCTGTGTGCATATGCTAGACCAGTGTTTCTCAACCTTGGCAACTTTAAGATGCCTGGCTTCTGGGAGTTGAAGTCCAGGCATCTTAAAGTTGCCAAGGTTGAGAAACACTGGCCTAGACTGTAAGTGTGTACGGACTAAGACCTTGTCTTGTTCAACTCTTGACTTTCCTGCATTCAGTAGAAAAGCATGAAAAGAGTTGGCTACTGAATATAGTTTAGAATTTCCCATGCGATTGGGGGACTCTGCCCAATTAGAAGTCTTGACTGCTCAGAGGATAGTAGCAACGTCAACACGGGAAGCCAGGTATGGAGCTGGTGGTGATACAGCTTGATACTTTCAGGCTTTGGTCATAATGACTACATGGGAACTCCCTGTTAGATTACCAGAGTTCATCTAAAAACTGTTCCTATGTGCCCCCTCAACAATTCTGCAGGAAAGACATTTAAATATTTTATATCATTGACATATTGCCCCAGTTATAATAAAAACAAGCACACATCAACATTGGAAGGATTGTGAGGACAAAGGCCACTTCAGTAACATTCGGGGTAGAGTATTTCAGGAAATTGCACTAATTATGAACAAAACAGCAGAGAAAACATTGCACTTTGTCAATATTTTCCGGTAAGAATACACATTTGAAAAGTGAGGCACTACTAATTTTTAATTAATGGCTGCTAGATAAATAATAGCAAATACACCTAGAAGGGGCATCTAAGAAAGATTAGCTTGATAAAGTATGGCCTATTGCCTTCATGGAAAAAAAAATCAAATAGTTTGGAATCAGCTGAAGAAAATAAGGGATATAATTATTGGTTATTCTGTATTGTATGATTTTATAAACATTCTAAAATGAAAACTTTAGCAAACCACCTACATCACATTATCTGTAATTTTGTAGCTATACCAATAATATTAACACTACCCTTGTTTTGTATGAGGTTAAAGATGTATTGATTTGCATTTGTAAAATATTATCGTTTGTACAGCAGTTCTAAAATTAAAAAAATAGCTTTGAAGCATATAAATAACTTTGCTTCTTTCTCAATAATCCAGCTCCCAACTTCACCCTATGTTTTACAACTGCTTTCACGTTCCTAATATGGTAGAATAAAGAGCAGCCCATTTTTTAAAATGAATATATGGAATTTTGTATTTTGGTTTCAGTTCAGTCTAGTTTACTGACTAATTCAATACATTTATGCATGCATTCATCTAATTTACATCAGGGCATCCTCATGACTAATGTATTTTGTAGTATATTTTGTTGATTAGTCATTTGACCATATCAAAGCATAGGCATCAGCCAAAGTAAAATACAATAAAATGGAATAAAGTGAGGTACCCTCATAACTAAAAGAATTTGCCTGCGCTGCCAAGATCTTCAGCACACCGCAGTGGAAAAAGTCAATATATTTTGAAAATTAAAGAATAAATTGAGCACCAGCCAGGCCACAAACCCCTGGTTATAGCCTCTTTTAAGAAATAAGAAGAAAGGATGCCATAATGTCCAACTCCAGTTTCAGTGGATCATGGCCCCTTTGTCATGTCTCCTCGTTATCTGCTTTTGGAATATTAGTGGTGGGAAAGGAGTAGCTCAGCTCTAGCTGCACTCCTGAGGAAGAACAGCCTGGGTTATTGCCTTCTTGCCTTTTCAATTCTGTGGGAAACTGCAAAATCAAGAGCTCTGCCTCACGAGAGTAGCCTTAATTCTTAGAAATTAAACGATGAGAACTGCAGAACTGAAGACCGATCAGGAAGTGCCAAAACCAAGCTGGATCCTCAGCAGCACTCATCTGAATGCATTTTGGGTTGAAAGCAGGCAGAAACCAGCAGCGAAACCTCTGAAAGCTCAACCTGTGTAGAAAGATGACTTTAGGAAGAAGTATCAGAGCTCACGTGATGTCTGAGTGGCAGGTTTCATGACTTCTTAACATTTTCCTCTATTCCCTGGTCTGACAGTTTGACAGAAAATACACCTTGCTGGACAGACAGGCAGCAATCTGATTATGTTTCAGCTAGGCATTCATCATCCCAATATAGGGCAGCAGTTGCCACTGATAGAATTAATCCAGATTCTCTTGGTTAGCTATCTCGGCTATCTCTTCAGTGTTCACTGAGCCTTCCTCAGTCCAGCACCCTTTGTCCATCACATCTGGGAGTTATCAACTTGGAGAAGGCTGCTTTTTAGTAGAAGGATGTCTTGTCTTTCCCCTCTGCTCTCCTCACCTCCTTAGACCACAACTCTTCTGTGCCATACTGCATGTGTGCTTCTCACACCTTTATTGACACTTGCCTATGCATTAGTTCATACAGATATGATGACAAGCATTCTCCGCAGAAAGGAAGAAGGATATAGCCCATTTTATAAAGTGGCAATGAGCAACAAGGGCTAAAAACTTGCATAGTGGAGTTGCTAGTGCATTCAGAATTTCCATGCTTCCCTAGGAGTGAGAGAGAGAGAGAGAAAGACTTGGGACAGGCAGAGAGGACTTCATTTCTATAACTGTAACCAACCTGCTGCTGAGTTCAGTGGGCTATTGAGGTTGACAAGACGAGACTGTGTTTATGGTAGTCTCCTTCAACCTGGTGTCCTCTGGGAGTTGAAGTTCAAAACATCTGGAGGGCAACAGGAGGGGCAGAATGACTGTAACCACTCCAAAATGTACCAGCAACAGTGTAGTTTATGGCTGTGTGGACTTTGTGGCTTTGCAGCTTCACAAAGTATTAACTTACTACAATGGCAAGAAATACTTCAATTTCAAAGCTTGAGAAAAGAGATTTAAATCATATTTCCATCTTCTAAATTCAGCTATTCTTAGTTCGTAATTCATAAAGCTTCAAGCTTCACACTATCCAAAGAATGCACTTTAATTAAGTTTCCTGGTAGTGTCTATAACTACAATCACTCAACTTGTGATTCTAAAGTTTAACACAGTCCCCTCAGTCATATATTGTGACCTATCTTAATAGCCATTATCTTTTCCTAGTCCTAAGTAGGCATTAACAGGGGCAGTTTATTAAGCCTTTGATGAACTAGCATACATTTCTGATGAGTTTTAATCTATTTAGCACATTAGATGTTTTAAAGCACAGTCTCAGGATACTCAACAGTAATTTGCTGCTATGTAAAACCTACTGACTTAGCTAAATAGATTCTTTATTTGGCCTTGGAGGAGAATCCAAACCACCTGCTAATGCAACTCAAGTATTTTTTGCATTGCAGTCTTCTGCTCTTGTGAAATTTATTATCAAATATTATCATTAATAATGAATAAATTAATTACAGTTATTAATGATTTTGGTCTGCCTCTGCATACATGCCAAGTTCATTAAGTAAGATCATCTGTTCAAAAATGAAGAGCTAGCTTACATAACTAATGAACTGAACTCTCTCTCTCTCTCTCTCTCACACACACACACAAACACACACAAAACCCATTTTCCAAATCTCCAAATTTTCTTGTGTCTTTTGCTGTCCTTCTGTCCACTCTAAAGACTCCTTGGGAAAGACTCAGAGCGCTTCCAGAGAGAAATCGCCTACTAGTTCCAGACAAAAGGGAGTTGCTGCTCTTTTTGCAGTAGGAAAAAAAAAAAGAAAGAACTGGGAAAACAAGAGGATTAAAAACAGATTGTAACATGGTTTGGGTTGTCTTAAAACTGTTGGAGAAAGAGCATGTGTTTGTATATGTGGATAGATGTGAGCATTTTTGACAGTAGTATTCTAGCCTGAGCAAGGTTGAAAGAAACAGATTTATAGTTTTATTAGAAAGAAAGCCTATTTAAGGAAATACATGAAAGGGATAGGCAGAGCATAGCATTTAGCCAGCTACATCAGGAAGAGAATCTCTGAACAAAAGGTAGAAGACCCTGACATTGATTGGGGGATACATCATCCACATCAACCAAAGTGTTTCTTTAAAGATGCAGAACAGAGGAGGGATCACTTGGTGTCCAACTTTGCATCTCTATTCTACTGCTTTGATGTACATAAAAGAATTAAGGCTGGAATAACCAAAGGCCACTCCCTTTGGGCCTGTCCAGGACAATGACCCACAATGTCAGTGTAGTCAGTGGGTTATAAGATCCTGAAGAATCACACTTTCCACAAGAAGTCATGCTGGGGAGAGATTGATTACCTGATACAGATTTCACAGCTTCAGAAATTCAGACAGCCACTAGATGTGGTTCCATGATCTGGACATAGCCCCTCATTCTAGTAAATTATTTCTTCCTTCTCCTTCCTTTCCTTTGTTTGTCTGCCGGATGATTTGAGGGTGAGCAACGAACATGTTGGCAGATAGTTATTTTCCCATCACTTCACTTACCTTTTAGCCATAATGAATGCCATTGAATTAAATGGTCATGCTTTAGTAAATTACGTCAAAGGTCTGGTCCTTTTTTGCTTTCACAGGGTGCTCCTGAATGGCTGGATCCCCAATTCTTTTTTCCCTTTCTTTCTAAGTATGAAAGAGGAGATGAATTATTTTATACTTCCTTTCCGAACTACGGTGTGAATCTAAAGTCAGACGGGCACAAGGCAGGCTATTTTCTGCATTAAATATGGGTTTTATTGATCTCCTACATGTCCTAGATACCAATTCCTTTCTTTGTTAGTTTACACATTTTCTTATGATTGGGGGCACTTCTACCCAGCAGTCTCACCAAAGCAGTTTGGAACCGACCTGTGATAATTGGAGATGGAGTTTCAGAAACATCCACTCCTTGTAGCTTTTATTCTATTGCCCACTAGGGACATTAGAACTAGTGATGACAACCAAGAGAAGTCCTCTCTCTGTGCTGTTTTTCCCTAACTGCAAGATTAATACTCAGGCTTTTCCCATTAGTCCTCTCCTTACAGGATGAACAGAGTACTACCTTCTCTCTTTTGTTTTTTTGCTTTCCCTTATCATGAGGACAGAAAGCTCAGGCATGCAGATTTGACTTTCTTTACTCCCCCCATGGATGTCCCTGCTCCCATACCCATCCATGTTGCCTTCTTAAGAAACTGTGCAAAGGAAAGGTCATTTGTAAAGATCCAAGCCACTCTGTCCCTATTCCTCTGCTGCATTTAAAAGCCCCCAATTCAAGTATACTGGCAAAGTGGGGACAAGAAGTCCAGGAGATATATGAATTACAAGTTCCCACCATGGGTAAGCAGATCATCCAGAAGCTCAACAGAACTGAGGGGTTGCAAAGAACAGTCTGCTCTAATTTTAAATAAACCATAGCAGAACTTAAAAACCCTCAGCCTTCAAAACCAGCTGATGCTGTGTGATCACATTGGTCTGGAATGGGTTTTGAACCAGTGCTATGTACTCAGTGGAGGAGCCCTGAAAGAACAAAGTGTGAGATAGTTAACCCAGGAGAGAATATATCAGGATTTATTCAGCAAAGAATGGTCAAAAGCAACAGAAAAGTAAAAACAAATAGGCAGGGCATTGTTATGCAAGCCTCTTCCTTTGCTAAGCAGCAAATGTGGTTCTGGGTCTACATCAGTTCCCCAAGCCTGCTTTCCTTCAGAAGCTCCCATCATTCCTGACCAAAGAGTTACATCAGTTGGGGGTATAATAATTTCAACCCAAACCATCAGGTGGAGGGAAGCTACCCTGAGTTTTATAGGCATGGAAAACAGAAACCTCTCTTTCTTACTCAGTTACTGGCATATCATGAACAAGATTTTAAATATGCAACTATATTGATGGCCAATTACAGATGAAAAAATGAATGGTATTTATTGACTCTGGG
This sequence comes from Python bivittatus, assembly GCF_059951505.1. Classification (NCBI taxonomy): domain Eukaryota; kingdom Metazoa; phylum Chordata; class Lepidosauria; order Squamata; family Pythonidae; genus Python; species Python bivittatus. Next base: position 6,519,316 of record NW_028277040.1, on the reverse strand, counting down.
GTTGAAAAGTCTTCGGAACATTGCCTAAAGCCCACAGTGGCCTTATTCTAAATAGAGAATCCACATTTGACTCCAAAGGAGACAATTGAGAGCCACAATAAAAGTACGAGTGTCCTCCTGTCCAGTCTCCTATGCCCATTTACATCCCACATTTCTTCTCTCCTCTTTTCCTTCCTGCCAAACAGCATTTCATGGCTCTGAGTGTTTTCCATCTGCACTGGAGTACTATTTTTTTTCTTTTCCCCTCAAGGTTCTTTCCAAAATATTTTGTGCACGTCTAGAAATTTTGGTCAATATAAATGGAGAAAGCCATTTATTAATTCAATGAATTGACGTAGCTCGAGGTTTCTTCGTGACTTGACCTCAATATTCTGCAAGTAACAAATAAAAGTTGCTGGTCTATCACTTTTTTGTGCTGAAAAAATTGAAAGATAATGAGTGTGGTGGCAATGGCAGTAACACACGTGATGTGAACACATTTAAGAGTTTCATTATGACATGGAGAACCAAGTATAGCCCCTATATTTATGACTGGATGTTTCTGAAGTAAATGACAAGACATTGATTATCAATGATGGAAATCAAAACGAAAGAGGAAGTAATGTTAAAAGACAACAACAACCCAAATCCTGTACTTACCATATAGAGGCAACAAAGGTGGATCTTTATCTGGGTGAAACATATAATTACAGTTTAAATTAGAAGTAAAACAGCAGTGAACCACTGAAACCTACTATGATAAAAATGTTCTGCTGCACTGTATTCCACACAAATGTATTACATGTGTTGGGTTAGAGATTTGTAATGGTGAATTCGAATGTCTTATTAGTTTAGGACATAAGTTAGTATGTTCCTAAGAAGGATTTTCAAAGATGTATTGGGATGAGGTGTGATGGGGCCAACTCAGTGATAGAGGTCAGAGTTGGCATGCACTAGGTTCCAGGATCAATCCCCAGCAATGATAGCGGAAAGGACTCTTGCAAGTCAGGATATTGATCACTACGGTAGAAAGAACTGGTTCAATAGCTCCGTTCATTGCAAGTTGCTCTCCCTTTCTGTTGTAGGATGCAATGGGCCATTTTCTTTCTGTTGAGAAAATCTTGCAGATGGGATTCACACACCCTCATTATTTAATGGAATAGACTTGTCTTTTCCTCCCATTGATATATTCTGTTAATTTGCAAGCCTTTCACAGTAATTGATGGTAATCTTTGAAGTATCATTTCTTGATTATGGTAGAGTGACAGTATTTCAGAAGAAGTGCAACATGTTTGATGTTTTTGAGTTGTCAGTGAACTGATAGGCAAATAAAGCAAAGAAGAAAGATGTTTGCTGAAATCTGCTTCCCACAATTACTAAGTTCTTTAAAAAGAGCATATCCATCATTCCCTCTAATAGGAAACTCAGGAGACCTTGGGAGAAAATGTTCAGAATCCAGATGTGACCATTAAGAAATTAATCAGAGGCTTCTGAAGGAACCTAGAAGTAGAACCCAGAGATATCCTAAAGTATATTTCATTTGACACAGATAATAATTACTATACTTACTATACTTTTTCTGAATTCACATGCATTCTGTGCATCAATATAATATTAACAGACAACATGAAAAATATTTGTAGTATGTATTACAATTATATAGCTGCCCATCTCACATAGCAACTCTATATTATTGAGTCACCAACATTCTGACATCATTTAGAATATAAATACATAACAATATAGCCTTGGTCTATAGGGCTCACTGGAGCAAGCTTCATGTTGCCAGAATCCAGGACACAGGGAAGGATGATGAGGACTGAGGCTATATCTGAATTGAAGTAATGCATACAGTGGACACTGTTTGAGTGTTATAAGTGATACATAAATACATTATGTTTTCTGGAATGAAAAATACATAAGAAGTTGAAAGAAATGAATTAACACTAGAATTATTGGACAATCTCACACTTTATATTTATTTCTATCTATTTACCTTAACTGCCATTAGGTTAAGACTTGTTTCAAATTGACTGATTTTGCTCTTTGATGAATGCTTGCTTTGCTCATTGCTGTTTGAGGTTTGTTGTGCACGCCTTGAGCCAACCCACAACTTCCTTTTCAAAAAGCCATAACAAAACCTTGATTACCTTTTCAGGTATTTTTTTTTCTCTGTGTGCATCTATTTCTTACTTCCTCATACATAAACTGTGTGAATTCTCCCATTTTTGTCACAACGAAATCTTGTATTCTGAGAAAGGATCTACTCTTTAACCTGGAATTCTAGTTACAGACTTGGATTGTTCCAGCTTGACTTGGACCAAGCATTGAGCATTGACGTGGATCAAACATCTGACTGTGAGATGATTTCACTTCTGTTCACCCTTGTGATTTACAACATAGCTTCTGGCTTCACAAAAGGTGGGTAGATCAGAGTGGTCGAAGCTTGACAAATTTTTCCAGGGTTGAAAAATAGTCAAGAAGAAACATGAGTAATCCATAGCAACGGGGCTATTGTTGTGATGGGGATTGTTATTTCTACCTCTTATATATATAGCTCTTTGCAAAGAATAAGAAAACATGTTATTGCCCCAAGGCTCTTACAATCTTTATACTGCTGTTGTTTTTTTCCATATTATTTTCACCCATTCTTCACCCAAGAATTCAGGAAATAAACCCTCACCTACCAGCAGGTTTATAATATGAAAAACATGACAAAAAGGAAAAGGGATTAGGAGGGAGAAGGAACATTTTCAGCTACTAAATTCTTAGTTCCAGAATTCAACCCATTCACCAGCTGCCTATTCTCTGTCTAATAGCCTCAGAATAGCAGCTGGTAGGGAAGAAGGCAGGGTCTCAGCTGGAGCCCAGACATACTGTAATGAGCTGGTGGGCTGGCAAGCTGCAGTACATAAGGGAGATAATATGAGGAAGGAAGGAAGGAGTGTGATATACATTCTTTACATTAAAATCTCTGCTTACTCGTATATATAATTCTGTAGATATTCTAATGTGTGTTCCAAAATCTATGGATATAATTTCTGTATATTCTTGGGAATGTAGTTCTCTTATGCTCTATTTTTATAAAGATAATTAAGCAACTAGTAGAAAAGTAATAGTAAATAAGGCATCCTAAAGCAAAATAATTTAGTTTTAAAGACCTACTGTATCAATGTTGAAAGTATACCTAGCAGGACTAACAACACGTAAATGACTGAAAAACTAGCATCTTCCCTTTCTGTGGCTAGGATGTCTTTTTCCTAGAGAGATGAATTTATCACAAAAGTCTGTGTCTGTTTTTGTTTCTGTACTAGTGATGGAAGTGACCCAGCCAGCATTCATAGTGGTAAAGAGACTAGAGGCCGCCCACTTTGTGTGTGAAATCAAGAATGTTGGCAATGCTGAAGACCTAAAGGTAACTTTACTTAAAGAAGAAGACAATAAGTCAACTGAGATCTGTGCCTCACCCTTTAGTACTACTGGGGTCACACCGTGCAGCAAGAAGGATAACAACAGATGCCAAATTGATCCTGCTCGTGATAGGGTAAATGTAACGCTTTTGGATCTACAGTCAAGTGATGCTGGTTTGTATGTTTGCAAGATTGAACGGATATACCCTCCACCCTACTACCCAGTCAAAGGAAAGGGGACCCAGCTGTTTGTCATTGGTGAGTAAAGAAAACCTAAGGGTGCTTTAAAACTGTTGAGAAGAGGAATTCATGAATGAAGTTGACTAGTACAAATTTGCAACCCCCACATCACCCCTTGCATAAGGTGCCCCTATGTGTGCTTACTAAAGCCCATATAGTAAATGAGTTAGGATTAGTGTCTTAATTCCTTGCAGCATATTGTACTCAAAGTTAATTAGTAGAACTATTTCCAGTCAGCCAGATTAGCCAAATCCTCTGATTTAGTTAATTATGAGTATCTGTAAATCATGCTAGATTCCTCCCAGGAGCTTCATGCCAGGTCACAATACATATATAAGAGAAGGCTCACTTTTTCTTTCTGGGGTGTGACTCTGTCCCTGGAGTTTGGCAGCTTTTCCTAACCAAACTTGTGTTGGCTGAGAAAAAGTGTTTCAGGTTGACTGGATAGTTCTTTACTTGCACGAAACCATCATAACACTTCCGTCTCTCGAACAGCTTTATGGAATGTAGCAAACCCCACTGTTGTTGCTGCATCACTTTATCTACATGGAAATTTACAAAGAATAATTCTGACACATCCCTACTCCATGAAGCTTGCAACCTAGTAATACATACCTAGGAAGAGTTCTTTGATTAAATCTAAATCTTAATATGTATAACTAAATAGTTACAGCATGACCTTGCAACTAAAGGACTGTTCAGAAGAATGCTTTCACATCCTCCAGAATATAGTCTCCATAATCTTTTGAAGGCTTCCAGAGGAACCTAGGCAAAGACAATGTACATTGTAAATACATTATAAATAAGTGGCTATATTTTTTCTCAGTGTTAAAATATAATTTATTTTGTTCTAGCTTAGCGCAATATTGGTAAGTCTTTAAAATTTAAGATTTGTTATAGAATCCTTCAAATGATTTTTTTTTTAAATTTCAGATATAGATTCATGCCCAGATAAACATCTCTATCTTTGGATCTTAATACTAGTAGCTTCTGGGTTGCTTGGATACAGCATTTTAATCACGATCTTCATTATGAGAAAGGTGGTAAGTATCATAATCCCACACTCCACATGGGGAGCAAATCAAGAGGAATTATTAGTATCATGAGCAGATACACTTAGAGTTAGGAGAATTATTCACACTCTTTAAACGTTTTAAGCAATGTAGAACAAAGTCCTCCTCTGGATTTGGTTGGGAGATCTTGTGACCAACAAAGAACTGCCTCAAGTCCTGCTGGCTATACGTTCTGGGACTGCCATGGTTAGTTTATGGTTCTGGTGTTGTTCCAGGGGGACCGGGGTTCTCTGGATCTATGAAAATGTATGTCAGTTGCCTCCTGGCTTCAGAGTTTTTACCACCATAATGAGGCTTCAGTGGCAAAACTCCACCAGCTGTAATGGGAAAGGCAAAAACTCAAGGCCTCTGTGATACCCTTGCTGGAACAGAGAAACATATATTAAATACATTTGGAATGGACTGTTATGAGCGTTTGGTGAATTGCACGGGTCTCTGAATATAGCTCAGAAAACTGAACTAGTTATCAGTCTTCACCTCCCTTTGCCTACAATAAATACCAGAAAATAGACTCTCCTGCATTGTATCTGATGGCATCAGAAATGTGGCATGATTCAAATGAGATTTGAAGTAGTCCAACTGACTCTTTGAATAATCAATAGGATCCATTTAATTGTCACCATTTTGGTGTCACCACAAATACAGAAACAAATTCATTAATATATGATGCCTTAAATAGTAACTACATTTTGTTTTGCTTCAGTGAATGTGATTGGATCAGGCGATCTGCTTAAATTTTACTGTGCAATAACATCCTGATGTTAAAACTAATAATAATTGCTATTGCTTTATTTTGTTGCTGTTGCTATTTTTAAAAGACAGCTCACTAGGAAACAGAATAATTCTAAGCCCACTTTCTGTCTCAAGACATTTTTTTTACTATATTGTCTTCAATCCAACAGTGTGCATCCAAATGACAATATTTAATTTGTGAATCGACTTCCATGTCAAATCTACTCCATAAACTACCCATTTTGTTTCAAGCCACAAATCCTGATACTGCCTTTATCTGGTATTTTATGATAACCAATTGTGAATTCAGAGCTGTTATTATTAATCACTATTGGTAGATTACAGATATCAAATATTTAAACATCTAGGGTAGTATATGGAACCTAAGTAATGTTTCTTTTATTTTGCAGGTCAGAAAGAAAAGTTATTTTTCTCCAGGGACTTATGAGAAAATGATACCAATGTAATCAGAAAGAAAAAAACTTCGGTGGAAAAACTTCTATGAAGTGTCAATGAAGAGAGTGAATTTCCTAATAGCTAGGAATGTAATTATAATTTCCAGATAGGATAATAAAAGGCAAGGCAATGTATTAACATAAAAAATGCCGAAATTACCCAGCAAAGCTATTGAATAATTGAACTCATTTGAATGCACCTATACCTTTCCCCAGAGCAAGGCCCAGTGTACTTCTCCTTGTGAAAGATTGCCACAAATTCCTTTATGATTGTAATAGCATTACATTTAGGACCCATTCAGTCCAATTAGTGGATAAAATATTTTGTAGAGTGCTCCATATCAGGGTGCAGGTGGGGATGATGACTGCCTGGCTGACGGCTTTCGAAGCTTGACCTTTCCATAGACTGTATATACTTGATTGTGGTCTTTTCTTTTTATAACATTTGGCTGTTTTAAAGATTTCTGGTAGAAACAAACCAAGGCAATCTGGGACCACGGAGGAAGAGAGACAAGATCAGTCCTTAACATAACCAACTGAATAAAATGACAGCAACAAAGCCAAATCAGAGTAAGGACAGGAAGCCTATGCTCCCAAAGATGTTTCCTGATGATGCCAGCTAGATCTGACTATGAGATAACATCAGGAATCTACATCAGAATAACAAAATTCCTTCTGCCCTTACTCCAAAATTCATAAACATTTCTCCTCACCTGCCTCCTCTTAACTGCTAAATGTGAATGTATTTATCACTACCAAATGTTTTTAAAGTCTGTGCTGCCCCTCCACCATAGACCAAGGTTTATATTCTAATATTAGAAGTAACACATTTTATTTCTTCCATGAAAGAACTTTTCATATTTCTCTCAGGTGGGGGGATGCTCAGAAGTATACCAGCCTTCTCTTTCCCTTCAAACACTTTCATTTTCAGCATCTGTTCTGAGCTTCTATGCTTCAACCCCTACTTTGCTTCAATTTCCTTTTGCCATTCTGTTTCAGGAATGTTTGGAAAATAAAATTGTAAGTCTCAAATGTATCTCAGTGATAATCTGTTCTGCAAGGAAATATAATTAATTGCATGTGAGTTGAACCACAGACAGAAAAATATTAATCCCCAAGCTAACTAAAGATTCTGGCATACTATTTTCGTAACCTGCCTATTACACACACACACACACACACGGACAGGGAACCATGCAAAGAATTAACATATGTATATGATGGTCAACTGGCACAAGATGAGTTGTACCTGACAAGTAATGGTAAAAATGTGTTTGGCCAACAATGGTGATCTGGATTAGGAGGGCTTTAAACTGAATGTGGCAGGGGAGGGGCAATGGAATGAAAACCCTAAAGGGGGGCAAATGGAAACCATAAAGAAAGGATCTCAGCTACAGACGTTTGCACTGTAGAACACGGGGATGTTGCTGAAACTGAACATCTTAAACTACTAAAAAAATAATCAGAACCTTGATTCAAAGTTAATGGCCCTCATTACCCATACACTAATGCTCAGAGGATGGAGCATTAACACGCTGAACCTGAGCTCTTAGTAACAAAGGACACATACTTAATAGTACAGGTAAAACAGATGATTCCCATGACTGCAACTAGCAACTGAAGGATACCATTTGTTCAAAAGAAACAGAAGCAACTGAAAGAGAGGATGAGTTGCATGGTATGCTAAAATTATCCTTTCCTGCTCAGAACTTCAGATAGGTGAACTTGGCAATGCTTTCAAAAACTAAAATGCAAATCCATTGCAATGATGGGAACCTTTTATTATCCTCACATTTGAGGGGAGGTAAACTCTGCCAAGCATGATTCTTCCAGAAAATTCCTGATTTGTCTTTCTCTTCCTCCAGAGGAAGGAAAACACAAGAGGATTAGCTTTCCTTGACTTGATAGTAAGCAGTAGAAAAGATTAAATTTCTTATAGTGGAAATAGCAGAAACACTGGGGGAAAGTGACCATATAATGTTCGTATTCTTGATTTTAAGGAAAACTAAAACTGAGCATAGTCAAACATCTCTTGGACTTCAAAAAACAAAACAAAACCCCCCACAACAGATGTTAATAAACTCAGAGCTATGATGAGTAAGAACTTCACCACTGTCAGTCCTAAGTCTGGATGACAAAGGAGAAAGGTTGGGCATCAAGCAAGAACCTGACCTCACTTTTTTTTTTTTTCACTGCTGTTGAAGATGCAGCTCAGCAAGAACTGATTTAAATCACTGGAGAGCAAACATTGTCCAATGTTCTGCACTGCACAGGTGGACTTCAGTGTGAATATGGTAAGTAGGTTCCTAGGGCAGGAGAAGTTAATGGAAAAGGAACTCAACAAGGATGGGAATTCTTAAAGAAAGTGCTATTAAAAACACAAATGCAAATAATTCTAGTGGGGTGGGGTTGTGGAGGAGAAACAGAGGACAGAGAAAAGAGCCAGTGCAGTTATACAAAAAAATTAGTGAAGATCTGAAATTAAAAAGAACACATACAGGAGATGGAGAAAGGGTCAGGTCATAAAGGAAGATTACAGGTGGGTAGCCTGGAAATACAGAGGTGGTGTTAGGAAAGCAAGGGCTCAGAATGAACTGTGGTTAATCAAGGAGGCTAAGAATAACAAGAGAAGCTTCTTTCAGGAAGCTTCTAAAAGGAAAAGAACAGAATCAGGATTCCAGTTGGTCAGTGATAAAGACAAAATGAGAATGGGTAATCAAAGGAAAGTCAGAGCTACTGAAGGGCTATCACAATACAAGCTTCTCCAAGAGAAAAATAGGTGTTCTACCAGGAAATGGCAAAGAGTAGGATAAAGGGCCATGACTAACACATGAGATTAATAATACCTGGTCATGGAATTCTTCTGTTGTTTGAAGTTTCAGTCTCCAGGACCAAATGAATTGCAACCTAGGATACTGATGGAACTATCTGATGGTCCAGTGAACCCTCATGAATTAAAGGAGCCATCCAGAGTTTTGTGACATCAGACTGGATATAAATTATGTAGCTAAATAATTAACTACTTTTGAGAAATCCTGGAGAATTGATAAAGTCCCATATGACTGGAGGAAAGGAAATCTTCAAAGGGAAGGAAGGAAGATTCAACAAACTACAGACCAGTTGCATGTGATGTAGATATCCGGGAAATCTATCAGGGAAATCAGGGAAAATTCTAGGGTAGGTCATAAAGATCTGTAAGCACCTTGAGAACTATAATGACTAAAGCTGTGCTGCACTTTGGATGCTAAGGCAAAAGATACATACTTCAGAGCACATGGGGTCCACCTGTAGTACCTGCCTGTAAATATTAAATCAAATGCATCTTTTCCCAGGACTACATTGCAGCTGTGGAGGACGACCATGCAATCTTGGGAAAGATGCAGCTGCTTTAAGAAGCTGCAGACAGGGACTAAAAGACAGCCCCCCCCCCCATGTACTTTGAAGCAATGTTTGCTTTTGAAACTGGTGCTACACAGTCTTACTGATTTGACAAAAGCAAAACTTGCTATGCTAAACCTGGGTCATTTTTGACCATGTAACCTCCTTAACAAATTGCAGGAAGGGTGCCTTGAATGCTTTAATTTGGATTCCTGCACGGATGTGATGTATCTGAAGACAGACATAGCAATAAATCTCTACTGTCCTGAAACTCACCCCTTGGTCCCACATTCAATAACAAGTTAGATTTGACATGGGTAGATAGGTTATTGTAGGCAAAAGAAGTTCTTTTCTAAACCTTGAATTTGGGATGCATCTACTCAGTGTTTACACAGCAGTTATGACTGGAACAAGCAGAACTAGTTCCTGTCCTGCAAGCTTCAGCCCTTGCAACCGAGCAGGGGGTTGGAGTCAAGAGCCTCTTCCAACTCTCTGATTCTAGGATTCATATATAAAATGGAAGGGACTGACAAGTGGGAGGGAGGATACTGTGTGGTTCATTAGACATATCAATACTTTCTGATAAGACCCTGTAGCACTTGTACAATGTTATTCTGGAATTTCTACACCTTAACAACCTTGGCTGATTTTGCTGGTCAGGCCTGATGAGTGGATGGGAGACTGCCACAGAATATCAGGATTGTGATTTATACTACCTTAACTAGGTATTTTTAGTTTAAAGCTTAATAGGGATTCCAGTTCTTTCTTTAAAAAGTTCTATCTCTAAAAATTATATAATTTTATAAGTTATTAATAATATATTGGAAAATTGTAATTTTTATGATATTTTAGATCCCTTGTTCATATATTCATATTCCACTATTTGTAGTCTACTTTTGTTTATATAATTTTACTGAAATTTTTAGATAGATAAAAGATGAACATGAAACTATCTAAAGAAAAGTTAGAGAAAGAAAAAAGATAAAAGAAAAAGTGAAGAAAGTAATACAGTTAAAGAAAGAAAAAAAGTTAATTAAAGAAGCGACTTCGGATCTTCTTTGCAGCAGTTACAAATAAAGTTATTATCCTTCCTCCCTAATTCAAATTACATGACAGGAATCCCTTCAACTCCCACATTCAACTCCTTTTTCAATCAGCAAATCCACAATTACCATTTCACTTTTTCAGCAAAAGTCCTTCTTTTATAAAAGTACTCATTGATTTATCCCTGACCAAACAGGTCACTTTTGCCATTTCTGCTCATTCTGTCATCTTTACAATCCATTCCTCCATTGTGGGTATTTCAGTATTTCTCCATCGTTGTGCATTTAATGATTATCCATAAGTCCCAATAAGAAAAGTTCTGGTTTCACCTCAATATTTACCTTCAAAATTCTTTGTGTCAACATACTGTATATATTTATATCCTTTTTTTTTTTTGCCTTTTCATACATCCACCATGCATGATAAAAGGTCTCTTCATGTTTTTCACATTTCCAACATTGTGTCATCTACTTTTTAAATCTTTTTAAACGTTTTCTATTTCGTCTTGTTTATATTCTTATATTCTTTCTTTAAACGTTTAATAAAAATAATTTTTAAAAAGATGGCAGTCACAACTGTGTTATTGAAGCCCCACCCCCTTGTGTATGTGCATTGACGTTGCACGCACATCAATGGACATGCCTGATTTAGACCAGTTTAGCAGCTCCTATGTTTAAACTGCAAACTTTTGTTTAAAAAACTTGTAAACTGATGGTTTGCCAGATAATTCAGCTGAAAGTAGACGCTGAATAAGAAAGTATATGTGCCCCTCCAACACACAGTTTTGGTTACTGTACTTGGCTAAGACTTGAGACAAGCTGTGAAATGTCAAGATAATTAATCCCACTCCTTCATCACCTATGTCAGTCATTGACCAACAAAATTTACATGCAAGAGCAAAATTGAAACCATCCCATTGTGTCAATAGTCTAATCTATATTACTGTAAGAATAACTGAATCCCAAATGTAAAAACATAATGTCAATGCCATTAAGGTTATAAATATAATGTTAAAAATGATTAAGTACAAATGGCTAACAGACAATCACTAAAATCTACAGGTGTTTCAGAATTGAAGATTAATGGTGTGGCTGTAAAACTATGGTTCAAAAATTTTGGTAAAACAGAGAAAGGAATGGTGGGGAATCTAAAGATGAAAGCCTAAAATAAAAATGAAAATAAAAAATGTATGGGCGTTGCCTTAATTGTTCCAGTGGCTGCAATACTTAAGAGAGTGAATTATAGCAAAAGGTGTAACAAACTGTATAAAAAGAAATAATGTCAGCACCTAAATATATCAAAGTGTGTTCCTGAACATTTGAAGGTGGAGTTTATACATAATACAACAAAATTTTGCTTCTTTTAAGGAAATAAAATTATCTCAATCATCTAGCAAACAGTGTAAATAAAAGTTACCAGAACACCTGAGAAATTTAGATGAAAGAGAGGTAATCAACTGGCGTTGAACGTCCCTATAAAAGTGGCAGTCAAGAAAAACCTGGGCCATGGTTTCTATCACACCCATGTCACAGGGTGTACATCTACTTCAAAAGGCATTTCCCTTCTAAAACAGCTGTAGGGAGCCCGTTAAAACAGGCTAGAGGTAAAGTTCTCCTGAATGTAGGGATTCTACCTGCTTGGTGTTTCCTTTCAGGTCGAGCTTCCCAGTTGTTTCTGTCTCCGGAAACTTGCGTGTATAGTCAGAGTTGCTTTAAGCCTTTTGTCCAAATTTCTCCTGCATCCTACCAGCCATATATTAATTCCTATAAAAGTGCATTTTGGTTTTACTCTTTGTTAAGCAGGTTACTCTTAGTGGCTAGAGAGACCAATTTAAGATTTTCCCAAAAGATTCAGAAAAAGCCATCAAATTTAGGAAGGTAAGCTGCTGTTGTGTCTGTGTAGGTGAAAACTGTAATTTTACCAGAGAAGTGGACATAGATCAGAGAAAGGCAGAAGTATGTTTGAGCTATTGAAGCACACCAGGGGTGCAGGAGGCAGGACAACATCAAACATTAACGCAACAACTATTTCATCTGTTCCTTTTGAACAAATGGTACCTTTTAACTGCTGTTTTCCAGTCCTTGGAATCCTCCCACTAGGACTCCATTATACGAATCTGAGGAACAGATTTTTTCCTTTGCTTGTATATGTAGGTAGTTCTTTACTTATGTTCTACTTGAATGTTCGACAGCAAGTCAGATACTCCAAATGATTGAAAGTCTCCTGTGATTTTTGTTAACCAAAGAAAGTCAAATCCAGATAAATACCGAACCTTCTCATCACTTAAGAAAGTGACAGACACATTCACTGCAAGATTTACACCCCACTTTTCTACTTTACCACCACTGTAGGTGAAATAAATCAGGCTAACAATTAGTAATAATATCCAAGAGGACCACAGTGCTATATCCTGATCTTGAATTTTGGGAGTTGGGAGCTCCCTGAATTTCAAAAGAAACAATTGGATCTGGGTGTACCTTGTATTGGAAGAAACTGCTGTTTTTAGAGCCTGATCGTAGTTCCTTTATTTGTAATGCCAGGCAGTGGTGGGCATCTGAGCGACAGCCTGTGGGAAGGAAAGGTTGCCTGGCAGGAGTCCTCTTAGGCAGCTACCAGAGGGAGGTCAAGCTCTGCTGGAAATGTCGGTTTTACAAGTGGTCACATTAGGGAGCTCTGCTGGTCTAGCCACAGGTACCTGGCCCTGCCAAAGGCGGGAGGCTTGTTGTCCTCCACCGAATTGATTCAATAAAATTAATTTTCATGCATAGTCCATCTACTAGCCTTTTTCTAGAGTGGACTCTGCAAAGTTCTAACAAAATTACAAAATATGAGAGTCTCATTTTAGGAATTATTTCCAAAAGTAAACAATAATTTGGAGCCAGTTTGGTGTAGTGGTGAAGGTGCTGGCCTAGAAACCAGGAGACTGTGAGTTGTAGGCCTCTCTTAGGCCCAAAAGCCAGCTGAGTAACTTTGGGTCAGTCCTTCTGTCTCAGCCCAACCCACCTCACAGGGTTATTGTTGTGGGGAAAATAGGAGGCAGGAGCATTAGGTATGTTTGCCATCTTGAGTTGACCAAAATATAAAAAAGACAGGATAAAAATATAATAATAATAAATAATAATAATGTGTCATAGAAAGCTCAGCTATAAGGTCAGTAACACATTCTTCTAGCCCTAGCCCATTTTGTATTATAGTATCCGATACATCCACCTCTGTTGCTTATTTATAGATTATCTTTTAGAATATGAGTCAAGCAGGACGAAGGACCCTCCAGTTCAGGATCCTAAGGTCCAGAGCTGTCAAGCAGATATCCATGAGAAACCCTCAAGCAGACAGGATGAGTAACAGCCTGTCTAGTTCTTGTCCCCAATAAGTGTGTGTGTGTGTGTGTGTGTGAGAGAGAGAGAGAGAGAGAGAGAGAGAAAGAGAAGCTGCCTTTGAATTTGGACGTACTGCCATGGTGTAGAGTGATTACTGTGAAGAAGCAGTGTACTGATCCTGACAGACTGTGAGACTAGGTTGCCATTGATTCTTGTGGTTGGAACTTCTGTAGGACTGGTCTGGAGCTATCTCCCTCTTCTTCGAAGGAGGACTTTTATCTACAGTCTTTGTTTGTTTACAATAGTGTCCCAGCTCTCAGAGTCTGGGCAGAAGGCAAGCAAGTGCAATGATATATATATCCTGAATACTTCAAGACACATCTCTTTCCTTTATTCTTATGCTTTGAGGAAACCAAACACCTAAGGGTGGGAAGCTTTGATATCATAGTTCAAGTGCTGATACTACTCGTATTTTAGGTCCCAACCTTGTCTTTTGTGAACAGAGGGAGTAGCCAGAATTTCTGATGAGGTGGGTATCACTGGCTCAAGAACCTTTTCCCAGAGACCTACTGGGAAGAGAATTGAATCCTCATGTGGTGCCCATTTGATGAATTTTTGGCAGTACTGGCAATTTCCCAACTATGGACTTCTCGTGAGCAGAGCAAGCACAGGGAATGCCCATCCATCAAATGCTTGTACATTTGTGGAATGGAACTCATGAGGCCATGGAATTAGACCCTAAAGGGAAGGTATGAAAAAACCACCCCAAAGTATCTTCATTTTCTTAGTAAATAGGCAGTGAGTGTAGAGGACAACTCACAATGCTCAAACTGTTCAGAAATTGAAGGAACAAGAGAATATTTTCCTCAGCTAACATTTGTAGTGTGGTGAAGAAACCTTCCAACGCTGCTGCTGTTGCTGTAGAGCTCAGAAAGACACTTAGGGAACAGACAGAAATGGTGTTCAGGCCGCTGGCCATGTTACCTTAGCACTAGGTTCTATGTCAGCACACCACTTTATGCACAGAAACCAGGAGAAAGAACTTATTCTAACGTTATAAGCAAAAATATTGACAGGGATGCTAAGAACAGAGAGTCAGAGGAGGCTTGCTGTGAAATGCTTCTTTCAAATGACATCTTTCTCTTTCTTGCATCTCTGTCAGAAAAGAAAGGAAAAGAAAAGAAAAGAAAAAGTTGCCAACAGCATTCTTTTAAAATTAAAACATCTAAATATATCCAAGAGACCAGAAATAATTAAGTCAATGCTTACGTATGATGGAAAAAATATTTCTTAAAAGTAATTAATCTTTATGGTGTGTTATTTGTTTAATATCAAAGAAAGGAAATCAAAACTATGAATTGTATTCGTTTCTTCTGGTAAACAGCGTAGTGGAAATATTGAGCAGCTTCAGAACTGCTGACTTTTTACTTACAGATGAGAGAGTATATCCTTATCAGTTCCCAGCAGAATGGGCTGACTTTGTAGCTGTTTTTTTTTTTTTTTTTTTGCTGATGATTTATGCTGTGTTGATGCCAGCCCCTTAAAATGGTTCACAGTTAATTTCAGCATGGTGTCTGAACTAGATTTTTACTTGTGATTACTTTTTTTAATTAGTTAAACATTGAGGCCAAATGGTCTGGCTGCCAGTGGTGAAATCCTCACCAGGTTGGATGAAAATTTTGATTCAAAATGGCAGATGCAACTGTGGCCCCCAAAAAGAGCATCTAACGCACACAATGAGATGGACAACATATGGACTGTCTCCTGAGCATATCATTAACTATAAAAGGTTACTCTGAGAGGCATCTTCCAGAAGCCAGAGTGAAAGTAGACTGTTTGCTTCAGGTACACCCATACTTCGGTCACTTTTTATGTTTCTGAGGCATGTTGCAAGTCTAAACAGTCGTTTTTGTTGAAACAATACATCCCAAATACTGGACCAGTCTGAAAGGGCCAATTTCTTTCTTACTGTTCCAAAGTGGTCATAGGAGAGGGTTGTTGAGTGCAGCAAGCTGAAAGTAAGAAATTCTTTCTTGGGGTGAATTCTGCATAAGAAATAAAACCCTGGACTCACGTGTCATAAAAAGTCACAATTTTTGTTATGACATGCACTGATAACCAAGGTTAGTGCTAGAAGTTCATAAAGTCCTACTTCCCCGTCCACAAATAAGACCATCTGCCTATTTAGTCTACCCAGGCAGCAGGAAGAGAGAAGAACATACTATCATTTTTCTCATCTCTTTCATGTCTTTTCTCCTTAAATGTTTGAGATGGACCATCTGAATAGTGATGGTGCTCAGTCTGATACTGGAGTGCCAATTACACTATCCTGGAGGCCCCCTTCCCTTGGTATAAACTCAGTAACTCAGTGCATATGTAAATGTGGTGCTGGTAGGAGGAAAGTCTGCACTTTCAAAAGTAGGAGTTAGTAATATTGAGAAATGCTTAATTCTGTACACTCTATTATGCCCTCCTTTTGTAGAATAACTTAGTGCTAAATTGAAAGATAATGACTACTAGCTTGATGTGCTGTAAGGCCACAGGTTGAGGGAAAAGAGAAGAGGTCTCTAAATGCTTTGTAAAAGGAAAACCTATGCTGGCCCAGCTGCCTTCATATGAATTTCAAACAAAGTAGTAGCAAGTTTGTTTAGCCTTGCCTTCTTCAAGCTAGTGCCCTCCAGTTTTGTTGGATTTTGGCTCTCAAAATTCCCAGCTGGGATGGATTCTGAGAGTTTAGTCCAGCTTAAGATCCAGAGTTGCTTTCATATTGATGCAAAGCCATCAGATAGAGATGCCCTAGCTTTAGCAACCAAGCTGTATGGCATCTCACAAATAAAATATTTTCCTTCATTTTGAGAACTCTTCTCTCAATTCTTCTTTTGATCCAGATCACTCATCTCATAAAGATGTTGCCTCCCTTTCTTTACAGATCTAACCTGGCAGCCATGGGCTTTGGAGAAATGTTTAAAGCGTGCCTCCATCCATGCAGCCCTTGTTCAGAATGATTGCCTTTTCCGGTCACTCATGACTGAAGCAAAATTTGCAGCGGATGCTCCTGGGACCACATTTTTAGCTGCCGTACATATATATTAGTAGGCATAGATGAATGTTGCTCAGCAGAATTATTCTAGCCTAGCCAAACCCAGTGTGATTTAACTAATAATTTAAATGTTCATTTCTCTTTGTAGATGAGACAAGTTATATACATAGCAATTCCCTAGTCACTTATGCAGGAGAATTTAGTGATTGGCATCTTTTGATGCATATAAAGATGGAGCTGTGACTGAGGTTAACCCACAAAGCACTGCCATATAGCTCCTTATGATATTAACTCACAAATATCTTCTGTGAATATCACAGGCTAAATTCTGCACATTGATCAACATGACAGTTCTTTTCAAAATCCCCCTCTTCTTCCCAGCCCCTTTTTCATTATGTTTGAACATAATAGTAAGCATTATGCTGGAGGCACCAGATGGCCAGTGGCTCAAAAAAGTACTTTTTTCTTCTTCCTCTAATTATGACATTTATATAATCCTACAGAATAATTAGAAGTACCCTAACAATATAGATTTAATTGGGGATTCATTTCTCTTCTTCTTCATCTGATTTCTTTTTCAAATATACCCTTCAAGGGTGAAACTACTGTGAAAATCTGCAGCGCTCATACAGAAATTGCTTACTGATGCAGGGTTATTTCTATAATTACAGTGAGACCATTCCTAGTTAGTGAAGTATCATATAAGGGGCAACTTGGATCAATACTAGAGGTACCAAATCTGGGCTGCAGAAATCCAGACAACCACCTGGTGGCATAAAGAAACCTCTAATTCCCTGCTGCCATTTAGGGATCATCTGGATTTTTGCAGCCCAGATATGTGTAGCCTTAACCAACATAACTTGGCACAGTGATATGGCACTCTTATTTTGTTGATCCAGTGCAGTTCAGATCGATATGCAGCTTGCTTTCTAAGAGGCAAGTGTATATTGGAGATATTTTGCTTTATAATGCTCCCTTAAAAAAAATAATGTGTCTTGCTCATCACATAAAATAATGTTGCTTCTGAAAAACAAGTATATGTAACTCTTCTGTTGCTACTGTAATACACATAACTTAACTTGATATTTCCGTTAAGATAATCATTCCTAAAAAATAAGAATATTTATTCAACAGATATTTACTTATTCTTGATAAAACATCAAGCTATGTGCTAATCTATCACATTTATATTTTGCTTGTTGTACTAGGAGCTCAAGATCAACTTCCTTGATAGAACTATATGCTGTTTTCCATTAATCTTTCTGACAATATTTCCTTTTTCCAGAAAATATCTTTGGCAATCCTTCTGAAAATATTTGTTGAGTTATTTATAGCGTCCTCTGTAAAATAATTTTATTTTGCTAACATTATAAAATAAGACTATTTGGCTACAAAGCAGCATTTCTGGCTTACTACACAATTGCTAACTGGATGAATTAGCTCTGTAACTAATCCAGAAAGAGAATGTAGAAGCAACCAGGGTGAAATAGTTGAAGATATTGGAGTAGATAAATTTAAATAACAAACAAACCAACAATCCTGGTTTGTGTGTGTAAGGGATGAATATTCACAGAATAAAAGTGCTTTATGCAGTGTGTGGCCATAACTATCTCAAATAAGAATTGGATATTTTACACAACTTGAGAAAAGGGAACATTTTCAATGTAGATGGAATCAGCAATGTTATCTTCTTGTTCACACCACTTTGGTAACAAAACTGCATTCAAAAATATCATATGGAACAAGTTCAATAAAACTGCCTGAGATATACAGGGTGTATCAAAAGCCAGACTCCATAGACAAAGGCAGCCCCCATACACAATTTATTATATTCATTACATTCAGTGTTTGAATTGGTTGTCATTTTCTTCTAAACACGTCCTTACTTGTTTGATGCATGATCTTGGAACATTCCTAATTACAGTGACATTTTCTCTGAAAAAAAATTATAATGAAACATATTGGTACACACTGTATATTAGACTGGTATATTTAAAGAACAATTATTGCCCGGAGAATTACAATTTGGGATTTATGCACACAGTCTAGATAAACATCTTCTCACATACTGTCAGGCCTAGCCCGAGGAACTCCAGGAGACCATGCAAATTCTGTTCAGCAATATTTATTAGCTACAACCTCTATCAAGAATCTTCCCAGACTGAAACTCTGTTCTCACAGTAGCTGTGAAAACAGAGTGAATTCCTCAGGGAGGTGCCAGTCTCATCCTCTTATCTCTTCCTCGCCCCTCAGGAGACGAAAGAGGATGCTTGCCTCCCTGACTGTGGCCTTCATAATTCCATTCCATCACACATACCCATCTATGTGCACATTTAAATCACTGAACCATCCTTCCATTCTACTAAATATATAACAGCTCCCAGTTGTTGGAATATCCTAGATAGAATTCAAAGAAGAAAGGCCATCGTTTTTATCCAGCACCTTCTGCCCCAATGGGATTGACAGACTTTTTGAACAGAAAATAGGATTTGATCTTTTGCACTAGCTCTACGCTCTAAACTGACTGATCACTTGTTATAAACCAAGTGGGACCAATATCTCCCAACCCTAAAACATCAATGCTAGTATATTCCCAGCCATGCCATGTTTTAAGGCTGGTCTGATCACTGATCTCTCTAAAAATTCTTGTAGTCCAACAGGTTTTAGAATATCCCAAGCTTAATTAACTGAGCCACTCATTCTCATTCTGCTTCTCCGTTTCAGGAAGCTGGGGGCCACTTGTGGACCAGTAGTGTGGATAATAGCCCATTGTTTGAAAAAATCAATTATTTTCTCAGATTGAAATAGCAGCAATTATCAGATGCAATTTACTCAGACAACCCATAAGAGACCACTACATTCCTTAAGTCTGGATGACAAAATGGACATCAACTTTCTGTGGGAAATTAGTCTCAATGCCCTAGTTTTGTTTTATTTCTACCAAAGTCTATATAAAATCTCTACCCAGACTGATCTTCAAGACTAAATTGAAGCAGAATTAATTGACAAAGAGCACAATCTCTTGTCAATTAAATATTGAGTTATTTGTGCAAAGGAAACTCAGTTTCCACTTGTGAAAGGTCCACATTTCAAAACTCTTGTGATGAGGCCATTTGGAAAACAATATTAGGTTTGGCATAGGCTACTCCTTTCTAGCAATTTACTTGGTGCAATGAACTTGACACTACAGTAAATGCTGATTCTGAATCTAGCTTGCTTCATTTTCTACTGCCCCACCTTCTGTCTGAACCACAATGGGCCTGCTGATGGTCCCTGCAAGGTATGTATAATCCCAGCCTGGGAAAAAATGGCTTTTTGTCCAGTTCCAATTCAGGACAAGTAACACAAATAAGTTGGTCTGTGATGCCCTTGTTATCAGTGAGGTGAACTACACCCAAAACATGTACTTGCTTTACCTATTTTTCACACTTACAGGAAACGGTGTTTCTGAAATGGGAAGTGGTTGCTTAAGCAGTGGAAACATTGACCTGATTTGTTTTTCTGACATTTATAACTCACCAGGCTTTGGTCTTTGGTGCTGACACGATTGCACTCAGCAGGCAGAAGCGAATGATGAAGGCAATTCTTTATCAACCTGTCCTGAGAATGATGTGTTTCTGTAGAAGCAGAAGTTCACTTAGTGGAATTGTTTGAAGCCACTGTTTCAAGCCAAACCAGATCATTATAGAGATGGCTGCAAAGAGTTTTGAATGCAAGTTCTCTCTAGAAACATCAAAACCCAATTGCTCTGACAACATTTCTGGCAGTGATTCTGCAAACTTGTAGGGTGGTTGCTAAATCTGTGTAAGCTAAACAACAGTCCTCTGTTTATCTTCGTCTTGCACACTCCTCACCATTAAATGTTTCTTAAATTATTATAACAGGAGAAGATTTCTGAACCACTGGAAATGCTAAACTTGCTCCTCCTGATAAGAGATCCATTGTGGTATAAGGCAGCCCTTTCTTTGTGTGCAGAATCTGTAAGCAATGTATATGTACGCTTTCTGGTTTTATACTTGTTATAACTGTTGTAGCTGAGAAGGAAGTAATTTTCACTCTGTTGATAAAATGCACACCATCATCTCTAAAAGAAGAATGGAAGAACTTGAAATGGAAGCTCAAGCAGGTTCCAAGCTTCTAATTAAAAACAGCCATTTTCACAGGACTCATCAGCAGCTATTCTGCAGAGAAAGTTCCCCAAACTTCTGGAGGGCATTTCCTCCCCTTCACCATTTCCTCTCCCCAACCACTCAAAAGTGGCTGAAGCCCAGCCAGCCATTCTCCTTAGTAATGTCAGCTTGGACATTACTAAGAGTGGAAATAAACCCTACGTAGTCAGAGCTCAACCTCAAGCTGATTCTGAAGGAAAACATTCCTCTCATCCCCCTCCACACAAAAGTGGGGGCAGACAAATTGTCCCCCCCCCCATTCAGACTGTGGGTATCTATCTGAGCAACTGCTATGTGGGGCAGTTGCCTTTCTTCTTAAAAGATCTGGGAACTAATAATGTGCAAGTGAGACACAAGAGGAGGACAATTGTGTTAATCTATGGTGGCAAAAACTCAGGAGGAGTCTGGTAGTACCTAACACATTTTATTCAACGGGATATGTTTTTGTGAGCTGCAGCTCACTTCATCAAATGCATAAAATGGCTAGACTGGTGTTTCTCAACCTTGGGAACTTTAAGATGTGTGGACTTCAACTCCCAGACTTCCCCAGCCAGCCATGGTGGCTGGGGAATTCTGGGAGCTGAAGTCCACACATCTTAAAGTTCTCAAGGTTGAGAAACACTGGGCTAGACTGATGTAGGATTTCAACTGAGGTGAGGTGGGAGTAAAAGGTGAGGGTGGAAGGGAGGGGAAGACAGGCTGGTTATGCAGATGCAGGTTATATGGTACAAAAATTACCAGTATCTTATCAATGAACAATTATAATGTGTTAAAAACCCAGTGCATTTCTTGAGACCTCCTGAGATTGCCTGAATTTGAGATTTGCCTGAGTTGGGTTGAGGCAAGAGTTCGCATGATGGGAGAACACAAAAGCCGATAAGTTTTAGAGAGCTGCATAACAGCACATGAATGGTGCACATGAGCAGTGTTAGTATTGGAATATTCCATCCTGTCCATTCATGATTATAATTTCCTGCCCTTTCCCCCCAAGTTCTGTCCTTTTCTTTAGCTTTTGTTTTAAATGCTGCTCTGCTACTGTTCAAAACAATAATGCACACTGTTATGCTGTTAAAAGTTTACCAAATATTTACTGATATCATTTGACATTATTCTTTGAAGATACATTGCTTCCAGGTTAGTTAAAGGTGTTCATGTTGGCATTTGTTATTTTTATACCACTCCAATTGCTTACTTAGTGCATCAAATCCAGCTTTGTAAATATACAAGTATTTTTCCTCCTTCTGTTTTCCACTACATAGCGCGTAAGGAGGGAAATGACTTGCTATTAACAACTAGATGCTACATGTTTAAAGTGTGATGATCAATCATTGTTTGGGAGAATCCTAAAACAGAATTATCTCAGCACATGGTAGAGACTAAATTGAGTGTCCTCAACCCCCTCTTGCATTTCATTGGAGAACTATAACTAATATTTTGCACGTTTTGTCATCTGAACTTGCCTTGATAAAGTTATTGCCCAAATTATGTAACATTCTAGGGGATAACTGGCAAACATCAGCTCGTGATTTTGCAATAATCTAAAGCAGAAATGCATAGCCCGAACCCTACAAAAGTTGTCCTCAAATTCTATGTGTGTGTTTTTTTTAATGGTAGAAATAAATTCCTGAATGCATGGGAATAATCTTTACATTATTAAATTCTAATTGAATTTAAATGAAATAAAATTTAGGTTTTGTCCTGGCCATACTCATTCCTTTTTTATGGCCTTTTTGCAGTGAAGCTCCTGGCACATGGTTGCAAGGCCAAATGCAGTCTTTAGCTAGGAAAAAAAAAAGAGTGTGCTTTTGATTTAAAGCACACAAAAATGAAGGTAAAAAATGCATGACAAAGAGAAGTACGGAATGAAGAAACAATGTAAAGGAAATATTATATATATATATATATATATATATATATATATATATATATATTGCCTAAGTGAATCATAAAAACTTCCAGGGTTTTATAATTTTCTGATTCTAGTTCACCCTGAGCATTCAACAAAACTGAGCATCAGCATCTACCATAAAAGAAGCTATTAAAGGATTTTTATTGTTATTAAAAACATATATATAGCATTTTTTTCACTCTCTTCTTCAGCTGTGACAGACACATTCCAGATTCAGTTAAATAGTGATCGACAGCACCCCTCTGTGGTAGATGGCAGGTCCTGTATGAAGAAACCTATTTTTTTGTGAGGAAGGAATAAGTGAATGATATGATACTACATAGGCATGATATTTGTATATATGGAACTGCAATCTGCCTTCTTTCAGTCCAACAGAATGAGTTAATCTGCCAAAATTCAAAAAGTACAGACAAATGCACATTGCTTGTTTTGATGCTCTGGAATAATTTAATCTTTGAAGAATTATCTTGGATGAGTAGCTAAAATCCTTTGAGAGACTATATATCTCTCAAGATTAAATGTTGATGAGATGGGTGGCTATATAAATTTGCTTAATAAATAAATAAATACAAAATAAATAAACATCTGAGCTGTCCAAAGCAGGGTAAGGGAAACAACCTGAATTTTGGGGTGCGGGTTGGTCTTTCTCCATTCTGGGGAATTGTGGGAATTATTGTCCTGGGTAATATGCCACTGGTGCTTAGGATCAATAATGGAACTGATGACTAATAATAGACTGTACAATGCGTGGCGTGTTTCTCTTGAAGGTGGCGTCAACTGTGTTCTGAACAGAACCCTTCAACAGAATAGGGCCTCCTTAGAATGATCCATTGTCAATAACAGCTGATGAATGGAGCCCGAGACATTGAACAGCTTTGGCCAGCTGAAAATAGGATATTTCAGCTGACTGGTTTCTGTTCACACCTAAAGAATTTCATAATTTGGGGCCTGAAGGATGCCACCTCCCACATCAACCTGCCGCCACATCAAGATCAATCTCAAAAACCTAACTCTAGCTGCTCTCCTCATCTGAAATGAGATGGTTTGTAGCAGTTGCTCCTTTGACTATCTTGCCTTTAGAATTCTTCTTTCAAGTAGGCTCAGCTGGTACCAGCAAGGACAAGGGAGAATCATCTTATTTGTGCTCAGAGCCACTTTCAAACTTATGTGATATACTAAGGGTGCCATTCAAAAAGTAGGCATCACCAAAGAAAAAGTGGGGGCCTCTAGAAAACAGTGGGAGAGGCCAATACAGGAAGCAGGTGGAGCGAGAAGCAAAGAGTTAAAAAAAAAAGCAGATGTAAATTTATAATTCATAAATTAAATATATAAATTAAAAAGTAAAATAAATATTCCAACTCTAGCAGTGACCAGAGTAAGAGCTTAAAAAAAAGGCCTTGGCACATAGGAGAAAACACGATCATTTACTTTGGCTGCCTGATGTTGCTTCTTTAAAACTGAAGCTTGATTGCACTGAAAAGAAGGTGTAATTTTAATGGCAAACAGGTAGATCTCAAAAGTATTTTTGAAGATCATTTTTTGATACATTTCATCGAAGGTTGCCAATAAATAGTAACAAAAACTCTGATGCCAGCTAATTTTTGGCTGGATTTTTGCAACCAAGACTTTGTAGCCCTCGTACATCCCTAAGTCTTAAATACATGTAGTCCTGGATATTTTTCACCCGTCAGCCTTTGCATTTTCTAATGTTAACCCTCTTAGATAACTAGAAGCTATTTACAGGAGCTTGGCAACCAAAATCCAGCAACTTGGTGGCAAAGGAGGAGAAAATTCTACAGGCCCTTTGCAGAATTTTATGAAAGCTGCTACCTCATTATATTCCCAGGCTTTTTAACAATTTCAGAGAAATAAAATACCTGATACTAATGTATTTCATGCTGTTATATTTTACTTTTACTGTGATTCTGTGACTCTGGCAATTTTTTTTTTTTTGTCCTACCCTGCAGTCTCATAGCACAGCAATAGCATTCGTAGCCCAGCTTGCAAACTGGGATGTGGGGTGGTGGTTGTGGTAGAATTATTTTCTGTGTTTACCAGTGAGAGTGAAATAACTTGTTAGGGTGGTTTGGACTCAATATTGTGGCCATGTTTCAGGAAATTAACTTGGGCCACTGCTGCATGTTTTGCCTCCCCGTTCCCCAGTTGCTGCTGGAGCCCTCTGAGTAAAACATATATAACAGTTCACTTCCTCCACCAGTGAAACAAGGGAAAATGACGTTCCATTTCCTCACAAGCTAAATGAGGCACCAACATGCCCTGACAACCTCTTTCTTCTGCTGTATCTTCCTGGCTTTGCTTTCATCTGATCCCTGGCTTATACCTGAGGCAGCCTTAAGTCATCCTTAGTTGTATCCATGTTAAAGTAAAGTAAATTGTCTCTCATCCTAACACAGGCTTGGCCATGGGTACAAATTCACACTCTTCACTGAGCATTCTATTGGTGGTACAGATGGGGCACCCCTGGGGGTGGGAGAGCACTCCCTACTAATTCCTTTTAGAGAGCCAGTTTGGTGTAGTGGTTAAGGCACTAGGCTAGAAACGGGGAGATTGTGAGTTCTAGTCCTGCCTTAGGCACGAAGCCAGCTGGGTGACCTTGGGCCAGTCACTCTCTCTCAGCCCTGGGAAGGAGGCAAAGGAGAGCCACTTCTGAAACCTTGCCAAGAAAACTGCGGGGACTTGTCCAGGCAGTTGCCAGGAGTCAACACTGACTTAAAGGCACACATACACACACAACCCCCCCCCCCAATCCCTTTAGGCTAGTGTGGTATGCCGTCTTCCCTCCAGTCAACTTCTGCTATCTTTTGAGGACCATTCTGCTCCAGTGGAAGCCTCAGCTTAAATACTGGATGATTCTGAAGAGCAGCTGATCAATGGTGTCAGTGGGGGCATGCACCCAGTGAAGCAGGAGAGAGGGGGATCTCTCTCTGTGTGCTGTTTCATAGCACAAATCTTCCTGCTCCCTAGTGCTGAGCCTGCCTTTGAGCAGATGTTCAATGCTTTTCTGGAATAGAAGATAGGTATCTCAGATATCAGCTGATTGTCAGGCTCTCTTTGAATGTACCCATGTGAAGAATTGTGCCGGACCAGAGTAAGTTTTGTCACATGGCTAAAACTGCTGGTCCCCTCCTCCCCATCCCCATCCCATATTACCAGAGTAATTAATAGATGTTTTCTTGCCAGCTGATGATATCTGGGGAGAAGTGTCAGGGCTGTATTCAAGCCACTGCAATAATTCCATCTTTCTTTAGGACTCAAGAGCTATCACTGGAAAGTCAAGAACACAGCTTGAGTACATACAATGCTTTTATTAAAGATACTAAATAGGTCTAAGTAATGGAAATGATCAGCTTCTAGAGAGTCCATGAATCTAGCTATATGTATGTATCTGTGTTTAAGTCCTGAGTTTATTTCTACCACCATCACCTGGGTATAGACTGCTTACAGCCGAGCTGTTGATGGCACCTGCACCATGCTTCCATAGCACAGGCCCCAAACTCCTCGTTTCCCATCTTGCCAGCTCTAGGATTTACACAAGGGAAAGGGAGCAATCAGGGGAGTTCATCAATCCCTGCTTTAATGTGCCTTGCACACCATAAATAAGGGCAGCACCATAGGGTGGCATCCTGTCTGTGACAGGATAGGGATTGCCAGTGGTGGCAGCAAACGTTTATGTGAGTAGAGTTTTCCGGTGGCCTTACTTGGCCGTGAGGATGGATTCAACCCTAGGAATGATTCAAGCAGGTTCAAAGTTGCCCAGTTAGCCTCAACAAGTATTCGTTGCTTCTGAACCCCACAAGGACTGGGATGATTTTAATTAACCTGCTGTCCCTTTCCTGAAGCTTATCCTCCCCTATAGTCAGGGAACCCCACACTGCTGAGGTTGGCACACTTTTAATACTTGTCAGAAGGGAGTTTTGCTTTGAAGAGAAAGTAAACTGCAGAGGCTCTGAGCCTCTAGGGGGCAGCAGAAAGCAACACACCAGCAGCAGTTCGTGAAAAGAACACCTGTACGCTTCCTTTCAGAAGCCAGCTCCATGCGTAGGACTGTGCTGTGATGAAAAGAGTCATGAAAAGAGAGAGATTCTCCACGCAGCAACAGCTTCATCTTCTTCTTTTTCATAGAAAGTCCAAATTATGATAATTTTATAAGTGGAATCACAGATTTATGCAATGTTGCCAAAGGAGGAAGAGCTATGGCTTGCTTGGGTGTTGTATCTAAGCAAACACATATGGCATATTTTTGTCAGGAAAGACTCTTGTATTCTGTCCAGACATGAACTGGGCAACTTAAATAGTAGGTGAGTGTCCTTCTCTCCTCCCCCTCACCCACCCATGAGTTCTCCTCTAGCTTAGTTTTCAACAACCCTCTCCCCTTTCTCTCTTCCACTGACATTTCCATTTTGCTGCAGCTACTGCCTTGGAAGCAGCTAGCTAGAGGAAAAGAGGGAAATTTCTCTCCATCCCTGACACCTGGTGGTACTACATCAGTGAATCAGATGCCAGGATTACTGGGATGGTATAAAGCAGAGAACGAAGTGCTCTCAACACCCCTAAATTATACTTTTGGAAGCCAAATATCTGTATATGACATTCATGGAATTTCAGTGTTCTCACTTCAACATTTGCAAAATCATAGGGGTGAAATTACCAACATTTCAGAAGATCTTGGCCATTTATTTATTTATTTTTTAATTTCTGTGCCATTGGTGATCACAGAATTTCATCATCCCCTTGATTTTCCTAGTATACTGAGTGCAGTATTAAGGGATTATAATGGAACATCTGGTATTTCCTCTGAGGCTTGCCTGATATAGTTGAGTCTTGCTGAGTTCTGTAAGTGTGTTCTTATAGCTATAGAAGAGCTATAGAATTGTGGCAAGTGGGTGATTTTAGAAAAGGAAGGCAGGAGAAAAAAATGGCTTGCTGCAAGGTTCTAAAGGGTTCTAAAGGGGAGGTGTTCATGAATCAAGGGAACTTTATGATTCTATCGACTGAAAGATGACCCAAGAGCATACTGACATTATTACGCATGGAAGGTTGACTGACTACATCATTTTGGCCTCCATAGGCAAAAAGACTATATTAGAACTGGGAAATGAAGCTAAAACCCCCCCAAAACTTCTCAGGGCTTTGGAGCCATGGCTTGCTTTTCAAACAAAGATATGTACAAGTTGTTGGGGGGAGGGGTGAAGAAATAACAAAAAGGTACGCTTTCTTGTACTGCTTTCCCCATAGCAATACCAGTCAGTGGGCTTTAGATCGCGTGTGTGGGTGTGTGCGCTTTCAAGTCAGTGTTGTCTCCTGGGGACTGCCTGGACTAGTCCCTACAGTTTTCTTGGCAAGATTTCAGAAGTGGTTTGCCCTTGTCTTCTTCCTAGAGCTGAGAGACAGGGACTGGCCCAGGATCACCCAGCTGGCTTTGTGCCCAAGGCAGGACTAGAACTCATGGTCTTTCTAGCCTGGTGATTTAACTACTCCACCACACTGGCTAGTATAAAAAAGGTAGCAAGAAACTTATTAAAACAACAGATAGCTACTGTATATCCTTTCAAAGGAGCTAATTGGCATTTTGTAAATTATGTTAACAGTAGCATAGGACTATGAATTTAACATGCTTGAAAGAAAGGCACTGTCTCATTGTCCTGGCAAACAGCGAAAGCCACAATTCATGCCTTTTCCCACATTTCTTTGCAAAGTTCCAATTAAAACAGGGTAGCTCAGAAGCCCTCTGAATAGGGTATCTCTGGCAGTTTTTACCCTACCAAAATTTCAACCTCTCAGTAAAGCAGTTTTAAACTGACTGGTGACCATTCTTATTCCTGCCCATTCTAAAAGGTGGAAAAAACAAAGAGAACTCTGTGAGCTGGCCAGTGTTTTCCCCCTCTCTCCTTCTCTCTCCCTCTCTCTCTCTCTCTCTCTCTTTTTTTTTACTGGGGGACCGGTAGGAAAGTACAAAGAATGTTATCCTATCACTATCCTGCACTGTGACTTAGTCATGGAGTAACAAAAATCCTCTCAGCCCATTGCACGGAGTAAATTTCCAGAGTAAAATTTAGCGGATTGCAAGATAAATAAACCTGAAAGGCTGCAATGAAAAGAAGGTACGTATGAAAATGGAGACTGTAAAAAAATGTAAACGAGAGCACTGAAATCTTACATGTGGGCAAATTGCGACTGGCCCTTTCTCAGTTCCATGTTGCTATGGTGCATGTTGCTATGATAGCACATAGCACAGCACTGATGGGGAAACGTCCTCAAAATGGGGAGGGGGAGAGATCTGTTCCCCAACTTCAAACCCATCACTCTAGCCGCTATGACCTCATAATATTTATCTCTCTTGTTTCTTCCAAAGAACTCAGTGTGGTTATAATTCTTCCCACATCTCAGTTTATTAATAACAATAAACGTGTGATGTAGACTAGGCTGAAAGATAGTGATAAGCTCAAAGATATCTAAGGAACTGCCGGAAAATTTGAATCCAAATCTCTCCAATGTTGAAGCTGCTATTATCCCACTGGGGACAGATGCCTCATGGTCGCTGCCAGCTAAACAAGCTTCATGATACATTTCACTGGGGGGGGGGGGGAGGGCTGTTTTTTTCCTAGTCTTCTAATATGTTGTTTAGGAGGAGTGTCTGTAAGTCAGGAAGAAAACATTATCTTTTGATTTACAAGGAAGAGTTATTTTCTCAAGTATCTGCGTGAAAGAGCAAAGAGCTAAGCAACTGCTCAAAGGAAAATTCCTGATCTGATATTGTTTCTTAGGAGAAGCCTTTCATCTGGTGCGATGCCCCTCTGAAATCCTAATGGTGTCCATTATCTTGGGGATGGAGAGAACACAAGGTGAGCCCCAAAAGTGAAGAAATTGTTGTCTTAACAAAAATGCGGAAGAAACAAGCTGTCTGAATGCAGAGATGCCATTTCAGCTTAAAACAGGCCCTGGGCTGCAAATAGCACGAGTGTTATATTGTATAGAATAAGAAAGGGAAGTAGTAAATGGAAAGCCATCTTGTAAACCACAAGCACAATAGGAGTATTTCTTACTAATCTCAAAAATGTTGAAGAACCACCTCTATAAATGTGACAGGGAACCTGGTTGAGTGAGAAACATCAGCATGCTGACCCAAGTCAGCCTCATATGAAGAATATATGGCAGGGAACAGTTACGCTTGGATTTTTGGGCATATGATACTACTCCTCACCACAGGGGATCCAAGGAATCCAGAGGTGGGAGCGAGGGGAGCGAGGTGAGGAGGAAATTACAAGAAAACCTTCTATTATGGAAATGCTTCTGTAGAGGATACTTGAAAGTTCCAACCATTCAATATGCAGTTGACGTTTCCAAGCTTCAGCAGAACATAAGAATAGCAGAGTTATCTTCTCATGTACTGTTTTAGCTTAATAGTAAACCAGTAAGCTGGCTTGCACATTACTAGGAGTTCATCCACACAACAGGAGTAATATGGTCTCCTCCTATCCTTGAAACAGGAGGAAAAAATGGCAATATAAAGAGCGCAGCACCTATAGCCTCCCTTTTACCTCAGTAAGAAGCTCCATGATGTTGCTGTTCTCACAGAATATAACACAGATTACTTTTGAGAAATGTTTGGTGGGTTCCCAGTTGTCCTTTTCCTGCCTACTTAGAGTCCCCTACTGTCAGGAAAACCAGGAAAGAACTGTCATGCTGAATGTGTGGTGGGGGGAGGACTGGAGATCAAGATATTCATCCATCTATAAGGGAAAAAAAAAAGATTGGGGGAAGCTCTGTCTTCTCTTACGAAGAGGAATATTGACCTCCTGGAAGACCTGCATTCAATCTTACATGAAGTCAATATTCTCATCTTTAAACAACAACAAAACTAAATAGGCTGCAGAAGTGAAATGTTTGGTCTCTCAGCTCTACCTGAAGGTGTAGAGCCCAGTGACCAGATAAGAGAGGCATGACAGCAGACTTGCTGGACCATTTGGAGCCCAGCTGATAACCAATCTGAAAGTGCTTAAAATTTTACGTGGACAATTGTCAAGCAAGGGGAAGCAAATCCAGTGGGACAGCCATCAAAGAGAACGTGTGACTGAAGTGAACAATGAAAGTAGCAGCATGTTTTCAGAAATGGCATCTGCTCTATGAATATTATTGTTAATGTGAAGGGGAATTAGCCTGAAGTAAGCATTGATCAAAATGGAAGATTAATATAGCGTTTACTTAAAAGGAAGACAACACCAAATTTAAGACGATCCCCACCCCAAATAAAGATTAGATTGAAAATAGGTTAAAAACACTGATAAAATCCTATGCATTGCCCATTGCTATGCTTCTCTACTTGTCGTCTAAGGTTACCAACACACACAGATATATAGTGAGCAAAGCCAGGACAAAAAAAATGAATGTATATTTATAGCTATTGATTAAAATTGATTGCCTGTAAAATAAGGCACTCTATTTATCAAATTAATTGATTCCCCCATCTTTATATTCTCTTTTGCAGAGAGATGTAGTACATAATTGCCCAGAGAGAAACTGTAGAAATTGGGGGTATGCGTCAGTAAGCATAAACCAATGCATGCTTATTCTGCAACAACTCTCATTCTGTTGATTGACCAGAGGCATCTGTGGTGGGGGTGGGGGGAGGAGGGAGTCAAAAAGAACAAGGTGGCAGAAGTGGTGTACTGATGCAATCCCCACCCCTTTTGGATCTGTCCCTTCTTCTCCAATAAGTGTCTATGGACTACTGCTATTCTGGAGCTTATCTCTTTAGGCCATGTAAGCTGAAGTGGAAACTGGTGAAGACCCCCCTTAGGGAATTACAGATGAAGTAACATATATTAAAAATCCCACATACAAGAAGGCCATTGCTGAGGTGTCTGAGATCTGAAATGAAGACATCTGGATTGTGCTTGAATTGGAAATGACTTGCACTGAAGATACCCAAAGTCCAATTTTATAGTAGGAGTCTAAATAAATATTACATGCCAGCTGAATACAACTTTTTCCCACAGTTTATTTTTTAATCCCAAAAGTTAGCTAAGGTATGATTTTAAGAAGAAACACAGGGTTAAGGAGAAGCTACCTAACTCTTTTTTTCCTTGCTATTTTCCAAATCAAAGTCTCTCTTCCCTGTGAAAAGGAAAAATACAAACACTCATACTTTTTCTCCAGGGAAATTTGAGAAGATCTAGACAAGAGAGTCAATCAAAAAACAATACTTTAAAGATAAATTAAGACAGGGGGTAACTATGAGGAGGAAAGAAGGCAGCTAGGTATGAGAGATTGCAGGGAAGCTAGGACGAGGTATTTGAATTTTTATTTCAAAAAAGGCTTCTCAGTCCAGCTGCTGAAAGTTGTGGAAAAAAGCATTTCAAGGAAATTTTAAGGCTCAGGAATTCCTTCTAGGTTCCAAGATTGTGTATTTACCTCAGGCTGGTATTAAAGATACCTTCCTGAAATCCATGTTGTTCTTGCTTCCTTGATTATGTTAGCTACATGGGGCCTGATATTAAGAATTGATGTACAAAATAATAGTAATAATCAAAACACTAGTTCCTAAGTAGCCCTTTTGAGAGTCTAGCCACTTTTCATTACAGCTTTTTCAGTTTTTAAATTTATCAGTTCTATTAGAGTAGGCTTGGCAACAATCTTTTTAAGTACTGAATGCCATCATGAGATTTTAAGCAATGCCATTCATGTAAAAAATCCTGTTTATTCAAAGATCTCTTGAGATCTGACCTCATAGCAGCAGAGAAGACTCTGTAACTTCAAAAATGGTATGGAAGAAGTGCTTCAGGCCTCATGCAACTACAGCTATTCTTTAGAGTACTCTGATGTTTTTCAGGTTTCTTTATGAGTCTGAAAAAAGGTGCCATTTTTAAAAGAGTTACATTAACTTTAAAGAATGGACTCATTAAAGCAGTAGCATCTTTTTTTTAGAGCTCTCATGGAAGACTGAAAAAAGTTGGGTTACTTTAATGACTAGCAGAGAGTGCTAGCACAAGGTCTGAAGCGCTTCTTCTGAACATAAGTTCTTAACCATTGTGACACCAAAATGACAACAGACACATCATGATGTCACAATGACAGCTCTGCCCTTTTGCCTTTGCATCACAACATTGCAAGCAAGTACACAAGAGGCAGAGTTTGCATTCCAATGTTGCATCACCCATTTTGTCATCTGCCCACCCCCCTCATGGATGCCTGTTTCATTTTGGAAGCCTGAACAGCCTTACTCTGTAGTCCTAGCCAGTAGACTGTAAGAAAAGCAATCATATTGTTGTGCATGCCACTGTCTATTTTTAAAAATTATTTTATTTTACTTTTTATGCTTCAGATACAGAGTATCCACTCTCCGTGGCTTCTTATTAAATCATGCCATTTGAGTCTTCTAAAAAGGTAACTTTTGATCCCCCATTTTTCAGAAGGAATTCTATCTTTAAACTAGAAATTTTCATATCTTGGATCTCTCAAAATCTGTATGTATCTCTGTGAGCACTTTTTTTTGTTCTTTTACTTAAAATAAGTGGAGTTAGGTTAGCATCTGGCTCAACTCCTTTTTGTATCTTTTGATTTCATCATTATTTCAACCTCCCTATTGTGTCTGTCTATCTAAGTACTTATTTGAATAGAGGATTAGATTTGTTCCAGGGGTGGCTCAGAATGACATTACAGTCTCTCTTGAGCACTGCAAGTGTTTGTGCAGAATGGAACATTATATTCCTGAGGTAGCTGGATCCTTTTGTTAATCTTTTCCCATTCCTCAATCAATTTTTCTGCCAAATGCTGCCAAACAGCCTCTATAGAGTCTCCAAAATACTGTAGTTTCTCAATATTCCTTTTGGGGACGTTGTCCCCAAATTTATCCCAATTTCCTGGGTCCTCGGGAACTCTCCAATTTGTCTAACGCCTGTCTTTCCACAAGAAGTTTTAACTGAATTGTTTCAATGATGGCAGGGAACTTCTGGACAAGGTGATGGTGGTGGTGGATGCTGTTCCAGAGAGCAGACATAGTGACAGAAAAAACATGCTTTCTAGGACTGATTAGATGCCATTGCTTAATAGATGGGACATGAAATGTACCCACTCTGAACTTAGAGGATGAGCAGAAATAATGGGGGAAAGGTGATCTCTCAGATAAATGGACCATATGCCATGAAGGGCTTTGTAGGTGACAATCAGCAGCTTGAATTACATCTGAAAGCTCACTGCAGCTTGCATAACAGAGGTGTTACATGGACATACATACCAAAGCACACTCACAACTGTTCACACAGCTGCATCTGGACCAGCTGTAGCTTTTAAGTGGTCTTCAAGGGCAGATTGCATTGCAGGATAGACCACATTGCAATATTTTACATGTGGGGTGACTAAGCATGTATGACTCTGAGAAGAGACTTCTAGTTCAGGAAATGGTGCAATTGGTGCACCAGATAAATCTGTGCAAAGGCCTTCCTGTCTGCCACAGCTGCCACCTACTTTTCAAACAGGGAGGGAGAAGCTGCATATAAGCAACTAGACCCAAGGCTACATGCCCATTCCAGGTGGAGACTGAAGCCTTGGTTGAACTGCCCATCAGATCCACAGGAGAAACTCTGAAACCCATCAGGATCCATTAGTTGCCTGGGGCAGTCTGATCTAATAAGTTCAAACTCCCTACAGGGGATGGGGGCAGCACTAGTAAGCCAAAAAGCAACCAGAGAATGATCTGACCATGGGACAGGTCTGGTGGCAACGTACCCACCTTCATATTATATCATAACTGCCAGATCTAATGTGTGAACATCTGTGTGTCAAGCCCTCAATGTCCTGGGTCACATATATGGTTGCTATAATGACCATGAACTCCAGAGCCACTCCAGAATCTACGTCATATGAGGGTAGGTTAAAGTTTCCAGAATTATGAATTTTGGAGACTTCATCACCAACCCTGGCAAGAGTCAAGCAGCTCAGGCAGGAATGTCACCATCCAGCAGTGAGGCTGCTGATACAGCAACAACAAATCCAACTGCCTCCTAGAGTCTTACCTCCACTATGGAATCTCGTATCCAGTTATTTGCAGTGCACTGTTTCTGAATGCCCTTAAGAGTTCCTGGATAACAATTGCTGCTCCACTCTCCATTCCTTGCTCTGAGGTTGCATCTGGTGCCACACTGAAACCCAGGTAATCACATTTTCAAGAGGGAAACACCACCCTCTGGGCTCACCTAGGTCTTGGTTATACACGTCAGATTAGCCACCTCATCCATGACTTAGTCATGGATGAGGGGAGCCTTTTTACATAGTGAACTGGCATTTAGCAGCAACATCTAGGGGCCAGGGCCACTGAGGCTAAATACTGGGGGTTAGAAGATGAAGTCTGGGGGAGGTGTCTCACAGGGAAGGTTTATTTGACTCTAAATATGGACTACACTTTCCCTGTGAGAGGCCTCCCCCAGATTCCCACCATATCACCTTCTGTCTATCAGCACCTAGATGTTACTGCTCACCCTTTCTCGTCCTCCTGGCTTGCTGTACTTCTCAAATGGTGGAGAATCACTATATTCTGCTACTGAGAATCATAGGAATATTAAAATAATTAGTAACCTGAGACTTCAAACACAGTTCAAATCCATACTGACCTTGCCACCCAAGAATCATTTGTATAATAAGCTTTCTTTGTTTGTGTTTTATACCATGTTTAAGGCATATTTCACTTTATTTTGAATGGAATTGAATCCTGAGTTTATATATTGCATATACCCTTTGGTTGGTGGGATGCAGGCAAGAGGATATTATCTTGTAAGGAACCTTCTAGATTAAGAGATTAGCATCAGTGTGTTAAAGTGTAAAACTGGGCTTTGGATGGGACTTGTGACATACTGGCCAAAATGTGCCCAAAATGACTGAAATTGTTCTTACCATTGGAGGAAATTTTGCATGTGGCATGAGCACAACCAAGGCTGGTAACGTAAGTTATATCTTTTCTATGTTAGTAAAAAGCATTATGTGACAGCCTTGATTGACCAAGGCCAGTATTTATGAGCCTATCTGGTGATGACTATGCAAATGGAAGATTGATACTTGGATTGTAAGAGGATTAAATGGTATAAAGCATGATTTAACAAATGGAAGAAAGACGAATAGATATATTGTGTTCCTGTGAAACTAAGGGAAAGGGGAAGTGTGCAATAGAGTTTAATGAAGGTGGTGAAAGTGAAGATTTAAATATGAGTGCAAGAGCTAATATTGCTCCAGTTTTGATTCTTTGTAGGCAGAGTCTATGGTGGTGACTAGGGCAACACCTTGCCATATTATCTGGGATTTCTTTTTACCTATAAACATTGATAAGTTAGATAGGGTGCTCTGTAGTTGTCTTTTGCCACTGGTGGCTTGAGTTTTAAGTTCAGAGTGACATGATAACATACTGGCTAAGGTAGATGCCTTTCTAATTCACTGAAGTATAAGAAGGAGGGGGAGATACCGCACAATCAGACTTGCAAGATTCTGTTATTATAACCAATCTCAATAAAAGTAATTTTAGCCTTACTGTGGAGTTGATTTCCTGGTATGGTCTATATAGTGGGGCTTACATCAGATACTGAAGGCTATCAGCATCTGGCTGGGACACACAAAGCTGAATCTGAATCTAAACAAGAGGTGCTGTTTATCCACTGAGACTCTCTGCTGATGCTAGTAGTGTGTCTTGATGGGGAGGCACTGCCCATGAAGCAGATCCATGACTTAGGAGTTCCTCTGGATTCCACAGCTTTTGTTAGATCAGCAGGTTGGAGGCCATGGTCAGAGTAGCTTTTGCCCAGTTCTGTCTGGTGTGCCAGTTGTGGCTTTATCTGATGCAAGAGATTTAGTAATAGTAACTCACACTCTCATTATTGTCTGATTAGACTACATCAATGTTTACTACCTTGGGCTGCCTTTAAAGATCCCTTGGAAGCTACTGTTGGCCTAGAATGCTATAGTCCATATGTTAATCTACCACTTGTGCCTAAGGACTTGAATGGGCTTCTGATAGACTTCTAGGTACAATTTGAAATGCTGTGTTTTACTTCTAAAGCCCTTTAACCTAGTTATCTTCAGGACTGCTTACTCCAGCTGGAATTGGCCTGACCAATATGATAATCCAGGAGTTACAGTTGATACTCCCTTACTTCTGGAAGCGAAGGAGGCCAAAGCCAGAGGGCGGTGCTTCTCAGTAGCAACATCATCTCTTTGGAATGGCCTTCCACACTTGCCCCCTCTCTGATCATGTTTAAGAAATTGTAATCTCCTTTGTAGAGAATTTATAATTTAGAAATAGCCATTGATGTATATTGATTTGATGTGTTTGTTTTGTGATGTTTTGATTTTAGTTGGTTTTAATTAGATGTACCATGGATGTTTTAGTCTCTTTCTATATATCTTGCAAACTACTAAGAGTAGTTTTTGACAATGGTGGGATATAAAGCAATAAATAAAGGAATGAAATGTGTCGTCTAGTAATGTAAATGCAATGGGAATAGTCACTTCTTGGTAAAACAAGAAAGAATGAATGGGTACTGAATGAAGATTGAATAAAAAAGTGAGAGACCAGTACAAAAGAAGTACATTGAGGTGATTTGGACATTGAGAAAGAATGATTGAGGAGGGCGGAGCTGGCGTCGCGGCGATACGGCGGGCGATCCTGGGCTCCCAGGATTGCAGCTGATATCTCCTCCCCTGGACGGTCCCGATGGACCTAAGCCGTCCCGAAGAGATGGCGATCGTAAAGGGCGCGTCCCGCGGATCTCAGGGACGCCGCAAGTCCCAGATTGATCCCGGGAGAAGCTCTTGAAGCCGGCGGAGGAGAGCCAGCCCAAAATGGCTGCGAAAGCCGGGACAGCTCCAAAGGAAGAAGGAAGAGAGGGGTGTCAACTGGGTGAGATGGACTTTTATTATTCAACTATTCTTGGAGAACACCTTAAGTAACTTAAAGAGATTTTTAAAAGTGAAGAAAAGTGGATTAAGCGGCGAGATTGAACCTTATAAAAAAAGAAGGGGGAAAAAAAAATTTCTTTTCAACTTTCCCTTTTTAGTGGAATTGACAAGATGTTTTTCTTTTAAAAAAATATATTTTTAACTGGATTGGCTTTTTCTTTTTAATACTCAATAACTCTTTATTTTAAGCTTTTTTGACTAAGATTTCTTTATTGTTATAAGAAATTTATACTTTTTGATTTTGAAATGGGGAAAGTGGAGTTAAGAGAAAGTAAATGAAAGAAAGTTGCACTGCCATCTAGAGGCGCGACTTAGTGCTTTTTTCCTTTCATTGTGACGCATGCCCAAGGACTCTGTGCTTTCTAAAAAGATAGTGGGATGTGCATGTTTATACAGGTGCCATCCGTAACTATAAACAAGAAAGTGGAGTTGAAAGCGATTTTGAAAATATCAAGATGGAAAGTTTGAGCTAGTCACAAGAGCCCTGATTAGTGGCAGTAGCTCTTTTTTCTGCTAGAAGCTTTGCTTTGCTCTCCATTCCCCCCTCCCAGTTGGATTTTTTTTAAAGAGACTTAGTCTCTCCCCTCCTCTCCTTTTTTTTTTCTTTTTTCTTTTCTTTTTCTCCTTTTGCTTCTTTTTTTCTCTTATTTTTGGCAAGAACAAAGATAAAGAATCCTTTGACTCAATGAAGGTTTATCAAGATAATAGACTATACGAGAAACACAATGCAGAAAAAGATCTTTAAACTATCGAGGATGACTATAAAAAACTGGAAGAAGAGCTGCAGAAATTCCCACAAAAAAAAGAAAAAAGAAAAAAAGATATTAAAGCTAAAATGGACTTAATTAAACATAAAACGGGATCAATGGAAAAGGAAGAAATAGTACAAGAAATCAGAAGCATTAAACAGAATTATTGTGAGGCCTATAAACTGAGAATTAAAAGGGTTAATCAACGGATAAATGAAGAGGGACAGACTTGTTCTTGGCACTGAGGGTGAGAAAAAGATTATACAAGATTATAATGGAAAATCGTATTAAGAGAATGCACAAAAAGAAGTAAAACAATATTGAAAGAAACTACTTCAGATGTTTAAAGAAAAAACGAGGGGAATACAACAATGATGGAACTGACAGAAGCTTTAAAAAGCAGAATGTTTGAAAGGACATTTATTATTGCTTTCTCTTATCCAATAACATAGAAAAAGGAATAAACAGCTAGATATTTTGGGATATTGAATGAAAAGGGTGAACTCAAAATTATGCAAGCGCTGGAATAAAGTATAAATCTGAGATGTATAGTTAAAAATTGTATTTGATTGTAAATGTCTTAAGAGATTAGACTAAAATTTATACATGGTTGAATATAGTAACATATAGATTTTAAACTAGAGACATTTTTGTTGAAACATGTAGTGAAGAATCTGGTTAGAACTGTAACCTGGTTAGAACCGTAACTGATACTGTAACTGATACTGGTTAGAACTGTAACTTTTAAGAATTTGAAAAATTAAAAAGTACTTATGCAGGAGGAAGCTATTGAAAATTATGGAATGTGCAGAGATGAGTTAAATTGAGATTTGATATTAGAGTAAGAAGATAAGTAATTTTATATGACACGGGATTTGTTTTTATTAATGATTAGATGAGAAAATATAGTAATGTAATGGATTAGGAAATTTTATAATAGAAATTTGATATTAACTATTATATATATACACATATAATCGATAGATGAAAATGTATTACTAATCCTATTGAAAGTTAATTTTTTTTGTAATAAATGATTCTATAGATTAGCTATGAATGATTAATAATTGTTTATTGATAAGTATACAAGTATATTTTGAATAGATGATATGAGAATTTAAGATTATGAAAGGGGCACCAACAAGTTGGTAACTGGTTGACACACGGTATAAAATGGAAGATGCTTTTTTTATGCCTTTTTATGTTTTTGTTTGTTCATGTATGTTTTGTGTTTGTTGTAAAAATAAAAAAACATTTATAAAAAAAAAAAGAGAAAGAATGATTGAGGTTCAAATTGTAAAATAAATATAAGAAGGCAGGTTGAATGGGCTGAGAGAAAGGGGAAGACTGAGGAAGTTGTGGCTGGATAGATTTGATGTAATCCTCAGTAGGAAATAGATGAGACTTTTAAAAAAATAAAAGACAATGTATGACACCAAGTATGGATATGTTGAGTGCAAAAATAGTTCATTAAGATAGAAAGATACGGAGAAATATATTGAATATTGTTGATGTAAGCTAGATTTTGCTATACTGTATTTCTTTTTCTTATCTCATGCCTTTATTTATTTATTTTTTTGGCTTATTCCTTTTCCTCTCTTTGCATAACGTTAACTTACTCCAAAAGGTAATAGCTTAAACAGTATGTTGAACTGAATTGTTAATTTCCCAAACTAAATTCATTAGAATTTCTTATATTTCTGTTCTTCCCTAGTGACCTCTTTACTTCTATGTGCCTTACCTATATCAAGAAAAATGGAAGAAAGTAGTGGTAACTGGGTTGATTCACAAGGAGGCTTCAAATTACATCCAAAGGAGAGGCCAACTAAAGAACATGACAATGAGAAATTTAGAAGATGAGCAACGATACCTCTCTGACCTCTTTTCAGTTGTCCTTCGCTATTGCAGAAAGAGATATGGGATTTTTTTAAAAAAAGTCAGAGAATCATCTCTGTCATGTCATGCCTCCCACTGAAGACTTATTGTCAGAGCCCTTGGAGACAGACTGGACAAGGGGCTAGAGCCTATACAGCGAGCATAGAAGTAACTCCCGCTACCTGAGCGCCTACAGCCATAAATCCTGAGGCCAACAGCAACCATGGGTCAAAACCCAAAGTGGGCTGAAAGATACAAATGTACAAGACTGAGGAAAAGTGGTTGATTCACAAATCACTATGGTCCCTGAGTAGACCAACAGTCTCAATTGAGTCAATGCATCTGGTTTAGGGTGTAGGCTTGAAGCCTATGATATTAAACTGGTTTGTTGGAGATGACTGAGTACTGAAAAAACTGTCTTGAACTTTGTGTGTTCTGATGACTAGCTGCCAGAAAACTTGCCTTATTCCCTATGACTGAGTTTTTATACCTAGACCTGGTTTGTACGTGAACCTTATTTTCTCCTAAACTTTCTTGTCTGAGGAACACATCTGCTGACTTTAGGATGTTGATAGGCCTTGTTTCTATTGCAGTCCTAACCAATTCTCTTTGGATATAAAGGAAACTTGGCAACTCTCCAGAGGAAAAGGTCAATGTCACCACCATGATAGGTAATTTCCTGATTTACACTAAGAAAAGCAAATTTTAAAATGATCTCCAGCATAGATGCAAGAGTTGCCTATAGAAATCCATGGAAATTTCCAAGATACTGAGGTGTATCGAAAAAGAGCAAGAAATAGGTTTCTGCTCTTTCTAATTCAAGTCTTAAATATTGTTTAACATTAAAAAAAACCCTCTATGGATTTCAAAACAAAAAGAGAAAAAGAAGCACTGAATGTTGAAATGAATGAGTGAAGCCAAATAATTTGCAGACCACCAACCTCTACTTATTAGGACTAGCGTGTCTCTGCTTTCCTGTCAGGCCCAGCCTCTATTTCTGAAACACAGGGTGATTGTGAAGCAAAAGATCTGCATAACAAATGCTGTCATCAGCTTGATTTCTGTTGGCTCAGACTGGGCTGGAACTAGTTTCAAATTCTGATTCACTGAAATAAACTGACACAGGAAAAGGGCTATCATCTCAGTGAAATAAGCAAGAAATGAACTGGGGAAAACCATACCTTTCAGACAGATTATACCTTTCATGCTGACTTACTGGTATTTCTACATGTGAGATTTAAACAAAGAACAGAGTACTTTTAACAAAAACAGTGATCTTCTCTTTATGACTGAGAATCTAAAAAAAGAGAAGTACTGTCTTTTCTTCAGGATAAAACTTTGTTCTTTGACAATACAAAACATTAATCTGAGCACCTAGGTTCA
The DNA here is from genome assembly GCF_059951505.1 of Python bivittatus. Classification (NCBI taxonomy): domain Eukaryota; kingdom Metazoa; phylum Chordata; class Lepidosauria; order Squamata; family Pythonidae; genus Python; species Python bivittatus. The sequence goes on along the minus strand of NW_028277040.1, from coordinate 6,477,602 downwards.
TGAATATGAAACTAGGCATTGCGGCTTTCTGCTTGTTGTGTTGCTGTTTTGAAGCCTTGCATGGTAAGTGAGACATCAAATTCTGTTGACAGTAGTTTCCTTTGGTTGAATTTAAAGACTCTATAAGAAATATTTAGAAGCAGAAATCCTGAAGGTATGATGAACAGACATTTGTACTGAGAACCAATGAACCACTCTCTAGCTATAGAAGCAAACTTAATTTTTTCCAGGTATCTGTTGATATTTCTTATGTCCCATTATTTACCTTACTAAAACTGTACCCACCAGTGTGTAGTATAGTAATGTCTTTGAACAGAGCTGTAAAAATGGTTTTTAACATTTTTAGAAACATTATATTATAAACTACTCCAGAAAATGACTACCAGTTTGTGAAGTGTGTTTTAGCAAGAGACAAATGCTTCTCAGTTGAAATTCCTCGTTTATGAAAGGCTAATCTTTATGTCCACTGGGGCAAGATTTCCAGCATATTGTTTGGTTGGTTTTCAAACTGTTTACTGTTTTCTGTTTCCATGTCTGTGCTTATATCATATAATGTTGGCTTATATTACTTTATCTCCTTTTATGATCCACTGATCATTCTGAAGTATTCTAATTACATGTGTGGAGGACCCTCATCAGGCCATTTTACATTGAATGAATTCTACACATGTCTAATTCAATTGATTTCAGTGAGATTTGCCCCCAGGGGAGTATATTTAGAGTACTGCTTTGGTATACTTAGACTATATTTTAATGATGATGGTTGTCCAAAAAATACAGCCTTTGTATTATCTCGTGGTGCTTCAGAACAATCAGTTGGAAGTCAGGAGAGGACAATGTATGATGTGCTACCATGTGAATAGAAGATTTATGGATGTTGCTTCTGCTCTACATGGTGGACTCTAATTTTGCTCCATGGAATATCACAGTTTATCCAGCTCCCCCAAAGGAGAGTGCTGAGGGATCATTGAGTTTTAGCCAGATATATAACTGCGTCATCTTATTTATAAGATTTACTCCATACCTTTAAATAACATAGGAACAGGGGAGCTTAAGAGAACGAGCAGACCAATCATTGTTTGTGCAGAAACTACAGCCAAGCGAAGAAAGGAGATGGAGATAGCTTGTCGCCTAGCTACAAAGAAAGCATTCAGCGCCTCTTCTCTCATCTCCAAACCCTGCACGTGAAAGAAATTCCTCCATTAATTCATTTCTACTGCCTATGTGCAGCAACCTGCTGGTCTTCCAGATGAGGTCATGCAAGAGTACATCATGCTTTTCAAATAACTTGGAATTGCATTTCCCAGAATTCCCAGTGCATAGTTATATTCTGGCTGACTTGGAATGTTGGGAGTTGACAGCTGTGGGCAGGCTAAAGAAGTGGCTTCGGGATTGCGATAGTTCTGTTACTTAGTTTAGGTTCATTTCCACAAGGCCCAGAAATCAATAAGAAACCAAATCTTCAGGTATTATATTATTTCTAACAACCAAATGTCTGTTAACATTTTAGATTTTTGTTGTTGTTATGTTTTAAACTATTCAGTCTTGGGAACAAGTCCTGCTGAATACAGAGACACATTCCATTTATATAGTATTATTATGTCAAAGCCCGTAAGAAGAGTCAAGCATCTTTTCACAGCGGCAGGAATTCTCACTTGCCATACAGTGAAAATAATCAATCTCCACAGTATATTAAAATTATGCAGAATTCTACCAATGGTTTTGTGGTTGCAATCCACAAAGGTGTTAGCACAATGGGTTTTAAATCAATGTAATTTAAATATAGTTCATGCTTTGTCATGGTCACACCCATTCCCCCAGATCACACACATTCACACCCCTATTCAATGGTCTTTTCCCTTTAAGTAGTTTCCAGATTCTTGCCAGTTTATTCCTCTTTGGAATTCAATGAGCCTTTTTTCTAAGACTGCATGGGGCTGCAGCTTTACCAGTTTTCCTCTGCTGCTTTGGGACAGCCCTGCGTTCAAAAACTAAGGGTCTACTTTAGACATGCTTGCCAGAGCCCTATGTTTTAAAGCATGGGCTGCAGCTGAAAGAGGTCAGGCTGCTGAAAAGACACCACTGGGAAAAGCATATGAGCACGGTTCTTCTTTTTAAGTTTTGGTCAGGTGCAACTTAATTTTTTAACTTTTTAGCTGCTGAATGTTAAAAACTTCCCTCTCTTGTTTTTTTCGGCTGTCCTTGCAGTTGCTTTTTTTCTCTCCTGAGGCTGGAAAGAAGCCCCATTTGGAGAAAAGTGACTGAGATAAGTTTGATGTAAAGGGAGTAGGAAGGGTGGGTGGGGGAGTTTACAAATTCCTTGACCATCTAATTCACCTCTTCCCCCATTTTTCAGTCGTTCATTCTTATCTGTAATAATGGCAAAAATTATAAAAATAAACAATGAATTAGAACAAATAATAATAAACACATAATAAACAATAAACAACAATAAACAATAAATAAATAATAAATAATAATAATAAACAAATAATAAACAAATAATAAAAATAAACAATGAATTAGAACAAATGCAAGACCTATATATGGATTCTTTGGGAAATACAGAATAAAAAAGAGGCCTCCAATAATTCATTTATGCTTCGCTGTTATAGTCGTGAATTTCTGATTGCAGATCCAATATTCTGCTTTTAATCAAATCAAGCAAAAGATAAGGGAATAAAGGTAAGGTAGATCAGAGAAAGAAGTAGTAGAAAAGAGCTAAGACTCATGTACCAGCTGAGTCGAGAGCTGGAGTATCCAGTTTCAGAAATTATTGTTTTCTAGTCTTGCTGTAGTCGAACTATTCCAGAACAGCATCCCCTTTGCCCTTAAGTTGTAGCCTGGTGCTTTCTCCATGTTGCTCTCTAACTTCCTTGGATTCCCAAAGTTTGAGAGGGAAAATCTGATCACTGCACTTGCTTCCATGCTACTTTCACCAAGATTTTTCTCCATAGCAGAAGCCTACAGTACATGCTGGGTACAACTCCACGTGCCTATGATTCTCAGTAGCCCATAAAGCAATGTGAGAGAGGAGCTAGGAAATTGTAGGATTGGATTTACACAGGCGGGATATACTGGAGGCAAACAGGGAGAGAAGTTTGTAATCCTCCTACTGCAGTCCCACTCACTGGCAACATGCCTTCACTGTGCATGTGCTCTGAGGGTGCTATTCCTAACCACAATGATGCCAAAATGATAATCTCATGGCATACAATGCACCCTTTTATACTTGTACTGCAGCATCTTGCAATGTTACATGCCCTTTCTCGCCCCCCCTGCACCGTGTGTTTTGATTCTAGTGCTGATCGTAACATGCACATCCTTGGTTGCAGTCAAAACTTAGAAAATTAAGTGTGTTATTTGCATTCAAAACATTAACAGAATTTATAATATAAACCTTGTTCAAAGAATTTGTGATATCCAAAACCGCAAGGGTACTTTGCAGTGACTGCTGCTAATTTATTTAAGCTATCGTGTTCCTTATTTTCTACTATGCAATTCAAATGTTTATGTAAACTGGTCTTTTATCTTAAAAAATAATCAAGTGCCACTGATTTACTATTTTTAGGTATTGACCGGTGTTCATCCTGTACAGCTTCCTGCACAGGTATTACTTGTTATATTTTTATGACATTAATTAAAGACATCATATCCAAATGAGTGTGACAAGCAAGAATTAACAAACGAGATCTGCAATTCTGCACAGCATTAGGCTGCCTAAATGCCATGGGAGTCAGCGGGATTTAAACTGTATGTTCCAGAGACTGCAGCAACAAACTTTGATCCCGTATATGGTTAACTGCTACTGGGTTGTGATTACTGTTTCAGGTCTGTTAATAAATGAACATCATAAAAAATATTTCTCCTGGTGTCTTGAGGTATATATAATTTCACCTGTCTTTTGCACCAGTCTCTGGGGGAAGTTGATTTGTGATCTACTGTTGATAATGATACTGAATTTGACTGATCTATGTTTTGAGGGTTGTGTAACATCTGTGTTGTCTCCCTGATATGGGTGTTTTTTTTTTTAAGTTTTTCTAAAATTATTGTTTGGCTGTTGTTTAATTTTGAATTTACTATATAGTTCTATGCCACCTAAAGTTGTTGTGGTGAGTGAGGCAGCCTATTCATTATTTTTAACAGAAATGTAATGAAAACTTAAATTATTAGTGATGCAGAATCGAGACTGCATCGTCCAGTAACAAACTGCTGATCTGGACTGGCACTGCAATGGTCCTGGGCCCTGCTATGCCTTATCTGGCTCTTATTTGCTTAACTGCTGTGATGTCACAGAGAGGCAAGGCTACCTTGGACAACTCAGCTACGGGCTTGCGAGGACTAATCGCAAATGCTGGAATTCTAAAGAAAAATGATCAACTTGCTTTTGAAGAAGATCAAAAGCACGAGGACTATCAGCAAGCTAGGATAATTATCTGATAATCAGTTCAGCCATTTTGGACACATGGAAAAATGTTTGCCAAACAAGTATCCTGTATTGGAATGAGTGTGATTGCATGGACTATAAATTATTATGAGCTGTTTATACTATATAATTATATAGATAATCGTGGGATTAAATAGTATATGAGGCAGGATATCTAAAAAAAGCCTTAGTCGGTTTCCTTCTTTTATCTTTATTTTTCCTCTACATATTTCTTGGTTAAAGAAACAGACAACTGCTTACTTCCCATAGCAATCTTTTCTTGTTGCTTGTTGCTTGTTAACCATTTCCTTCTTTCTGCAGAGAATGATACTCAGCTCTCAGATGAATTTCCAAGAGAAATCTTTACCTTGAATTGTCCTTTTCCCAGCACCGTGAAAGGTTTCCGCATGAAACTGTTTAAGGGGCAGAGCTATCAAGAAGTCTGTTCTGTTTATATAGACAATGGAAAGAACAATTCTAAAAGAACAAATGAATTCTGTGAACCAGTCCTTTCAGATGAAAAAGTATCTTTCACTGTCAGCAAATTAAAAAGCAAGGATAGTGATACTTACATCTGCTGCCTAGAAGTTCTTACTCCAGTCTATCGTTGTTGCAAAGCGAATGAAAAGCACCTCTATGTTCAAGGTAAGTTGTCATTTTTTGAGAACACAGTTAAATAAATCTAGCAAAGTATGATTTAAAGGACCAATTCCTTTTGTCAAATCATTCCTACTTGTCATGGTGTTTCACCTGATTTCAGAGAACACATTTTTCTTCTTTGATGTCCATTGTAAAGACACTGAATTCTGGGAAAATGCCAGCAGCTTGTTGGGAAAATGTGGTCCTCTTCTCAAGTAGCATAAATAGCCTTTCTGAAAAGAGACATGTATCATAAATGTATACAGGAACAATACTCATGACATCACCTTTTAGGAGAAGCCCAAGTTCCATAAATCCTACCAGGTCCATGTAGATTTTAAAAAAAAATCTTTTGAGAGCCATTGCTTCATCATTATTCCACACATGTCTTCACTTCCACCCTAATAAAATTGCAGTTAGTTTTTAGTGTCCCAGGACTACTGGAGATCAAAGAGTAGTAAGATGGAAGATGCAGCTGGGCAAAGCGATGAAAAAGCAGAGTTCTTTTTTTCTAAGGTCTCCACAAATACATATGCATGCCTTGATGACCTGCATATTTAAATATAACCCCACAATTATAGCCCCATAGATTCTCCCATCCACCAATATTTTATCCCCTCACATGCAATGCTTTGACAGTGAAGTCATTTCCCATGCGCAACGGTAATCACTATGGGAAGGCAATCAAATATATGGTCCTTCAGGCCACGTTCTACACCTGGATTAGCAGAACGGCTGACCAGATTTTCCTTGCGGTTGATGGATTCTACTTGTATTCTAGTTATTCCTGATGGCCATGTTTGAAATTTTGTAGATTTTTTTAAAATGATAGATTTTAAATGTACTTTTAATTGCAGTTTTATTGCATTTCAATCAAACTACTTTATTATTATAAGATTATAGCAACCAGATGGCTGAAAAGCAGAATATACATGCAAGGTATGGAATGCATTCTTTGAGGAGTGCCAGATACCACAGATTATTTATACATCATACTCTTTATCTTAAAACAACAACAGCGTCTTATTTTTTAAAAGGAATTTTTCCCGTGAAAAAATGAACAAGCTTGTTTCTTAACTATACAGATACATAATTATAGAGAGATTCATTCTGGCAGCATCTACTTATTATTAGCATTTTCCTGCTGGGTACATAAAGTAAGCGAGAAAAGTTTTATCTGGTTAACTTTTTGGGCTTGCTATTCTTAAGGTCAGGGATCCAGAGCCAGAATATGCATCTCTGAATAGAATGTATCTATACATTAAGTGATAAAGAAAAGGGTAGGGGAAGCATTTTGTGAATTTAGTTATCAGGCCCAAGCTTGAAAAGCTCCACATATCTATAAGATGTGCATAGAGGGGAAAATTCCATCAGGTGCATCTTTTCTCATCATTTAAATGCTTTCTGGGAAAGGCCACTATTGATAAAGTCCTCATTTTTGTATGATTCTTATGAAGATAATGATTCTTATTAGAGATTGATCTGGGGACTTTCTGGAAGCCATGGAACCCAAAAGAAAATGGGAGGATGAAAGACTGAATTGCTGGCAGAGAGTTATAAAAGCTGCATGTGAAACTCCAAGGAGGCACTTAACTAACCATTTTTTTAAAAAAAAGTCAAATTATGTACATCTAAACCTAGACTAAATGGCATCATGATAATAATTTTGGTCCAGGTACTGAATTTACCAGTAGGGTAGTAGTTTTGGACTAGGAACAGGGAGAGCCAGGCTCAAGTCTCTCCTCAACCATGAAAGATCCTTGTTGATTTTGGGCCAGTCACTCACTCTCTCAGCCAGGGTTGTTGTGAGGTCAGTTGTTAGGAGGGGGTTCTATGTATTCTGTTTTGAGCTGCTCAACGAATGGTGGGAAAGAAATCCAACAAACAAAACTGATCTACTGTTGAAGATGGAAAAATAGCAGACCAGGGGTTCTTCTAGTCAAACTTCATTTCTGAGACACAGGGACAGGATGGTTGGCAGCTTTGCTAATTTCTCTTGGCTTCATCCCTTCCCTCTGCCTGTGTCTATAATCTTACGTCAAGAGTATTTATGGATATAGCTGATCATCAGTCAGTTAAAAAAGAAAATTGGCCAAGTCTTTGGGCCATACTACACAATTCACAATGGTGGTTGTTAGTCTCAATAAATACTGATTTGATCCTGTCTCAGATTCAGAAGCATCTTGCTGGTTATCGGAACTCACATCATGGATACTTATTGGACTGACGGTTTTTTTCTTTCTTGCCTGCATCTTTTCTTCAATAAGCTGCTGTTTTAGAAGTAAGGTAAGTGATTTCCACAGCCTTCTTCAAGTCCGGTTTCTGCCAAAGACATAGTAGCGTAGCTTTCATTTTGTGAGATTTAGAGGCATACTGTGTCAGCATGTGGAATGGAAACCACTTTGATGAATAAATCTAAGCCATTTATTTACTATTGGAATTCAGTCACAAGTGACAGCAGTTTACTTTTAATTTGTATAAGATGGAGTTGTTTATTGATTTAGTGGCCTGAAGCTTTAGAACTAGGGGGAAGGAAGAGAGAATGCTGTGAACATCAGCAGAAATATCTGAGAAAGCAATTCCTCTGATTGCTGGCTGCAGAAGGATTAACCAATAATGGTGGGCCCAGCCGAGCTCTGAAGTCACTTGGTAAGCATCCAGCAGAAAGTGAACAGGGGTGATGATCCTTTTTTTTTTTTACCCTGGATTTGCCATTATTTCACTTTTGCATGGTTTTGGTCATCCCAAAAAATAAAAGTTAAGAGCGTTCATCAAAATTATTAATCTGAAATCCACACCTTTTCCTTTTCATTCCCAGGTTTGCCAACGTGCCAACACTGAATACATGGCCATGGCAGCGGTGAAACCTAGAGAAAAAATGCAACATCCAGAAATAATACCTAAGGTGGGTTCAGTTGAGCAGTGGGGCCAAACTTGACGTTGGACTTAATTCACTGTCAAAGGCCTGGTTTACTCTCCTTGTCCTTCTCTTCTGAACATTGGCTTCATCAGAAAAGATCAGAAAACAAGTAACTACCCTGAATGATAGCAGAGGAGCAACCCACCACAACACCTCCATGCCATCAAGGTTCTTCTCCACTTGTCAATTTTGCATCCCTCCATAGTTCTAGAAACTAGCACTGCCTTGCCCAGTGTTATTTCTTGTATGAATCAAAGGTTCAAGGATTAATGGAAAGCTGGAATATTGTATCAGGACAATCCTTTTTTTTTTAATTAAAAAAAATCTTGTAACATTCAGACTTTTGGTTTTCTGTATGAATTCCTGGATAAGTCAGAGGGAGCATAAGGTGTAAGAAATTTCCACTCCTTTTCAATATTGAGGTTTGGCCTCAGATTTCTCTGCTGACATTGGGCAGTGATTGGTGCCCAGGAAGAAAGTAAATCAGGTTACTGTTGTGTTTGTCCTACCTATTCTTCATAGATTAAACAACCAGAATATATTTCTCAGTCATAAATGGTTGTAACTCCATTACAATTGGGCTATTAAGCTTTTAGGCAGATTTCCTTTTTTGATTTTGCTTTAACTAGCAACTAAGACAATCTACTTCAGTGAAGTACCAATAGAATAGCTGCAATTGCTATTATTTGTTACATACATAATTAAAACAATGCAATATGACTTCCCCTTTGCATCCTTTTCAGCCTGTTAACCAGCAGTAGATTAACTAAACTTTCACTGTGTAGCTTCATGAAAACTAATATGATAATCTAGTTGCAGCAGATAACTTGTATTTAATAAACAAATGTTTTGGGCCAAACTTGAGGATGAAATATCTAATCCAGTGAATGCTGTGCAAATTTCTTATCTTGTGGTGGGTCCAATCTATAACTCATATAGTAGAAATTTGGCAAATTTCTTTCTAAACTTTTGCACTGGGAAAAAAAAATTGCCAGACAAAATGTGGGTAATGATCATAGCAATATCTTATATTAAAGCTTATATTTATGCTCACCATTTATGTGTTTGTTCATCTGATATTATAAATTATATACTATCTGTGTTATAACCTGTATTGAAAGTTTGAAATTCATTTCCCATAATATAAGCTAATAAATGGCATTGAGAGCCAGTTTGGTGCAGTGGTTAAGGCTAGAAACACGGGAGACCATGAATTCTAGTCCCGCCTTAGGTACAAAGCCAGCTGGGTGTCCTTGGACCAGTCATTCTCTCTCAGCTGTCCATGCAGTCGCCAGGAGTCAACGCTGACTTGAAGGCACAAAAGTAAATAAATACATAAATAAATAGTGGTATTGAATTACATATTTGAAAAGCAGAGATGCAGATCTCCAACCAGTTGTGAAAAAACTTGGGCTAATGGAATGGTGATCGAGATTTTACTGCTAGTAATATATATATATACACACACACACACACACACACACACATACATACATGTCCTGATTCTACCCTGCTGTCTGTTTTCAGTGTGAAGAGACTGTAGTTGTGTAACAGCAGGAGAAGAAAAATATCCTAGAAGGGTTGTGGGTTTTTAAAATGAACTAGTTGCGTTACAGTTGCAGTTCCTTCAGAATTTTCTTGAAGCCCAAGATTTGACAGTGATCATGTGCAGTCAATAACACGCCCTATACTGTTCAATCTTTTTTTTTCTTTTCTTATCTAAATATCGAAAAAAAGCAAAAAGAAATAAGAAACCTAATAATTTCCTGCCCACTAATCCTTTTTCTCCTGAGAATTGAGAAATTAATCCTTGGCTGCCCCAGTTACTCTGCATCCTCCTGTTTTTTCATTCCCACCTCTCTGCCTTCTAAACCATTGTCTGGGGAATTTAAAGGAGGCTCTGCTTCTCCAGTTGCAGGTAAACTCTGTTTCTCCTCACTCCTCCCAGGAAGTTAAAACATCTCAGATTTGAAATATATTTTACCTGGCAGTATGTAGGAGCTGAAGAACGATGAAAAACAAAACAAAACATGGGAAAATGGTATATTAAGAGAGAACAGTGGCAGAATAACACACTGCAGAGTGTCATATGAATCAAGATGGAGAGGTCACAGTACCGAAATAAAACAGTGTAAAGTTTATCAAGCATTAAAATGATGTCTGAGGTTTTTTTTCTTCCTAGCATGTTCCCACAGGTGCAAGGTCTGCTTTCTTCAAATCAACCAAATGTTAATTTATTGGTTGCAACAGGAATTGACTGACTGGCTTGTCACCCAAACCTGATGTCATGGGCTGAGAGAGAGTGACTCGCCCAAAGTCACCCAGCCAGCTTTCATGCCTAAAGTGGGACTAGAACTCCTGGTCTCCTGGTTTCTAGCCTGGTGCCTTCACCACTAGACCAAACTGTCTCTCATTAAAATGACATCTGAGTGAGCTATGAAATTACAGTAACCAACCAAGCCCATTAAAAGGCCTATCTCAGTGTTGCCCAAACTTGGCCACTTTAAGATGAGTTGAAGTCCACTCATCTTAAAGTGGCCAAGTTTGGACAACACTGGCCTATCTGAAAGGAGCTCAGCTGTAAGCCCAACACAGAGCTGGGCACACATACAGTTGTATCTTATATCTTTACTAAGAACTTATTATGAAGTTGTAAATAAATGAAGATTTGGTTTAAAAGGGAAGCTTGTGGAGCATGTTATTGAGAGTTACTGTCTGCAGGTAGAGCTGCACCATCCTGAGCAAGAAACTGAGAGTCCTACTATGCAGCACAGATGATAATTCTCTAAGAGGCAGGATGGAACATAGGACAAGAAAAAGTAGTAGAGATGGGTGAAGTACGCTCTTTCTAACCTTTTATCCCTTTTAAATGGACGCATTCAGAAGTCCTTTCTGCTGTTTTTACATTAATTTGCAACCTTAAACCATAAATCATGATACTTTCCCACAACATTTATTTCCTCATAAGAAGAACCACATCACAACATTTGGAAGCACACAAAATCTGAAGAATAACCATGTTCTGAGCTGCACATAAGTAAGGGAGAGTGAGCTACAAAGATGTCAGTTTGTATCAGAATTCCCAGAGGTCAAATTCCGTATTTCTGTGATTTCAAAGAGGGTTGGTTAGCTGCTGCCCTGGGCAATGAAATCCCTCTGAAGAGTGGGATATAAGTCTCCTCATCAACAGAAAACCAACAATATCTGGCTGCCATTTTGACGTAGAACACAACAGTAGCCAATTTGTTCCAAGAGCTGCTGCCTGTCTGCAAGTGTATACCAAACTTCTTCCTGGGATTATCATGTCTGAATCCAGAAGGTCATCAAGAGCAACTCTATCGTTCCTTCTCCTTCTTTTCTCTCCTTTTTATCTAAGGTTGCTAGGAGAGTCACGATTTACACATTGGTGTTTGCTGCTCTTATTTTTCTGATAAGCGTGCAAGTTGATGCATATACACTGAATTTTGGGGTGCTGCCCTAAACCAACTATCACAGGGTGAGGGAGATAGTTCTCTCAGAGGGTGGATGCCAGAAGACAACCTGTAGTGGCAAACTCTGGGAGGAGAAAGCTATGTATATTACTTAGCCTACTCTGCCATAAGCTAGCTTGATATCTTCAGTTATAGTCAGCTTCAGCCATTGCTGAAGCAAGATTCCATTCCTAGTCCAAGCTTCTAGAATTGGAAAGGTAGCACTAACTTATTTTTTCCCCTCAGGCAGTGAAATAGCTATGGCCATCCCTGTATAATTTCATGGCCACCCCCACCCCACCCCACCCTTTCCCCTTAAGTCTCTTTTCTGAGCTAGAAACTTAAACATGTGCTGTGCAACAAGCCTTCACAGAAATGGTCCTATGGAAAAAGTACTTCTTCAATAGATAAAGGAGGTCTAAATCTGCTATCACTAGAATTGGCAGGGACTGGTAGCTATGTCAGTGTTCTTCAACCTTGGCAACTTCAAGATGCGTGGACTTCAACTCCCAGAATTCCCCAGCCAACCCATGCTGGCTGGGAAATTCTGAGAGTTGAAGTCCACGCACCTTGAAGTTGCCAAGGTTGAAGAACACTGAGCTATGTGACTATAAGGTTGAAGAAAATGATGGGAAAAGCTACTGTCCCAATGAAGCATCAAGGTCCAAGACACAAGATATGGGAGCAATCGTATGGCTGATGGCTTTGGCATTCTTTCCACTTCTGAGTTCCCTTACAGCTCTTGGTTGCCTTCTTTAGTTACTCTCCATTATCTTTCAGAGCACATTTTCCTCCCAAGACAAGACACAAACATCCACAAGCATAGGGAGCAGTTAACAATTTGCAGTAAGATAATTTATAAAATGCAGGTTAAAATAAGAATGTTTTTTCTTGACATTCTAAAAAGCAAAGAGGGACATAACCATATATCCTGGAAGAGGAAAATCCACAGAAATTAGGTCAGTAGCAAAGATATTCAGTCTAGTAGATTTCCCGGCAGGGCAGAGAAGATGGCTTCAGCTTGATCAAGTCCATATTGGTGCAGATGAGTTTTTAGATAACCTGGTCCCAAAGCACTTATGTCTGCATGTTAACCTGTCTTAGCAAAAGAATTCTTACCTCCCTTCACTTTCTGTTGGTGCCATCTAGGTTCCAGTCCAAACCTATCTCAGTTTCCTGATGGGTTGAATCAGAGATCACATTTCTCTTCTATGATTACAATTCAGTCCCCATGGGCACAGGAAAAGATCAGTCCATTTTCAGAGTAAAATAAATGACACAGGTCAGCACTTTATTTATATTTAAAGAGTCGATGTGGATATTGCGTGGGGGGAGTGATAAAGCTTCATCTAAATTAGTATCTCCATATTATTTAGCTCTTCAGCAAGTAAGTTCTCATTTGGCTGGAGATCAACTTTTAATAAGAGATAAATCATTCTAACAATCAAGAAGGAAGCTTTAAATTGCAGCAAACATTAATCCCACTGGCAGTTCTTAACACACACACATGCACATAGGCACACACACACAGACACACATAACTGACAGTCCTGAAATATTGAAAAAGATTCATTATGTAAATCCAGCTTCAGTTTTATGATGGCCTTTTTTAAAGCAAAACATGCAGCACCTTCAACTGCAGATTTTAAATCAGACTGCCTCTTTGGCCTGTGATCTACATGGTTTCACTTTATCATCATTCAGCAGAGATTATTTTCTCCCCTTTACCCCTTACTATTTACTGCTGGTATTCTTTACCTATATATCTCAGTTTCAGGTGTTCAGTCACATTACGTACAATTTTCAATAGTTATTTATAATAATTGTGTGTGGTATCACCTCATCATGGAGAATGATAGCACATAGGATTTTTCTTTCTTTCTCCATTTCTCTCTTTCTCATAACTCTGACCTCATTAATTTAGCTAGAGGGGAGAGTTGTTTTTCAAATAATGCTTAAGACTCAGTGTGATGGAAATACATGATCAGGGATGGGTTGTTTAACATTGTATTTTCTGCTTGGAAAATGCTACCACTGGGTGACATTTCCCAGCAATGGCTCATTGTTTAACACCACCTACAGGACTAATGAACATTAGTCACTCTGCTTGTGGTGCTCACTGAGAGTTTCATTGTATTTTTCCCAGACATCTGTATTTTTTGATCTACTTGCCATACATAGCACATTCTACTTTTTATACTTCAGTTCAACTCATGCTGAGGTAGTTTCTGCAAAATCACAGGTTCTGGTTGTGATGGAGCAGTCCAGCAAATTAACAAACAAAGAAAAACTGAATAAGCTTTCAGCAGCCCTCTCAAAATTTAGAAATAAATTTCTTCACGGAGTTGGGACAGCACAGGGGCTATGAACCAAAAGATTACAGCCAAATTCTCCTTCCCCCTGCCCATGAAATTCTACATCTGCTCTGGGTAGTTGGAGAATCCTGTAGAGCACCTCCAAAGTCTGCACTGAAGGAAAGGGAAAGGAAGTATTACCATGCAAGTGGAAAATTGCATAAATCTGAATTATTAAGTTAGAATATTCAAGCTCACCCTTGCCAAGAACCCAACCACCTTCTTTCAGCCTCAGCCTCCTCCTGTGCCAGATGAAGGATAATACTAACTTGTTCTACTTGGCTTTTGGAAGGATTACATTGATGTGATGCATATGAAGTGCTCTGAACCCTTGAACCCACTAATCCATGGTGATGACACTTATGAAGATAATTTTTGCAGCACAGAGTTTTCCTTGAGAGTAAAACGAAACTTCAACTGCTTTGTTCCAATGGGATGGACTATAGAAATTCAACTGTTGCAGATGAGCTTACAACAGAATACAATTCTGGTTGTGTTCACCTGTAGGAGACTGACTGTCCCTTCCTTCCTTCCTTCCTTCCTTCCTTCCTTCCTTCCTTCCTTCCTTCCTTCCTTCCTTCCTTCCTTCCTTCCTTCCTTCCTTTTTTTTCCAGCTTATTTTGATGCTGACTCTCACCAAATGACATAAGTGCCATTAGAAGGAGGCAGAGCTACCATGAGTGTGAAGGAAACAGTAGCCATTATGAACCAGCCTTCAGTTCCTATCTCCTTAAAATGTCCCTCCCCCATCCAAAATCTTATTGGAGTATTCTGCTAATCTCCTATCCTATCAATTTGCAAATGTTTGAAAGTTATTTATTTAGGTTTATAATTCTCTTCATCTCAAAGATCCAAAGCAGGACCCAACAATCTCCATGTTGACAAGATCAGTCAGAATAAGCATTCCTTTAATTTAATGTTTCTCAGATCAATCTTGAATCCCAAAGTCCAGGTCAAACAGGTGTACATTAAGACTTCTAAAATAAGTTTGGCTTGGATGGTATGTATATGTGCATGTATGCTTGGCAACCTGATCGTAATGGGTAAACTAGCATAATTCTCTGCATATGCATGGCTAAAATTGAGAAGAATGGTAGATACGTGTTTCACGATGCCTACAATGTTTCATTCTCTTAGCTTCTTAGCCCTTTCAGGATTGGTTATGACAGATGCCATCTGCAAATATGGCTGTATGAATACAAACAAAATGGTCAAGATCAGAAAAATATGATTTTCTCCTCTTTAAGTCCTTCTTTTGCCATTGCATAAAGGTATCTGCTCTTCCGAGTGATGGACCATATGTTTGCTTTCAGCTATTCTGAATGTTATAAAAATGGAGACTAGCTTCATCTGTGTGGTCCTTCTGCGTTTAGTTGGCCCTGGCACTTGTCCCACGAGCTTGGATGCTGATGATGGGTCTGGACAAGAAATTAGATATTATTACCCACAGTGCATTTTTCCACAGAGACAGACAGCTTTTAGAATTAAAATCTATAACCTCAGCAAACCTAATCTTCAGAAATGCAATTAGGTCAGGTTAGAATTTTCATGAAGACTGACAGATTGATGCTATATTGAAAGTACTAAACTCAATATTAACAAGATAAAATTAATAGTTTTGAAATGAGTGATTAACCACACTGCTTCCTAGAACTGGAACCACAGGAAAAAAATCTATATCCTTCAGAGCTGAAAATATGAAATGCATACAGTGCAGAGATTTGACCTGTGACTCATTTTGCTAACAACAAAAATATGTCTTCTAACCAGGTGACTGCCTTCTAGATTTGGTTGGCCTACAACTTCTGTTTGGCTACAACAACATATCTGGTGGGCATCAAGTCGTGAGAGGCGTGGTCTAGCAGACACCCATGGCTGCCTGCATGAGAGGGACACCTGAGGTTTTCCAACTTTCTGATTCTGGTATGAACTGGCCTTAACCTGCCACTGCGGGACGGAAGTAAGGATAGGACAGTGACTATCCTTCAACTTCTGTACTCTGCAGGTTGCCGCACAGTTTTTAGCTTGAACAGACAAACAGAACCTCCTTAAAAGTGCATGTTTTAGGATGAAATAGATAAGTGCTTTGAAATTACAAATGTATGGAAATGAATATTCTAAAACAAAATGTGTTAAAACAATATGCACTTGAACATTCATTTTTGTAATGATTGGTAAATCATGGTGGAAATGCACAGGAAGGACCTTGTCCATAGGTACACATGGTAGTGAAACTGACAGGAAAAAGACTGAACCCTCCACCTCATGCAGGATGTTGAAAACCCATCCCACCTTTGGTCAGTGTTCTAATGCTAAATATAACAAAACTGGTCTGAGATTCGGTCTGCAGAAGCCCTTTTCAACATTTGCCCATGCTCAGGAGCCATCACGTCACATACAGAGGAGAAGGGTGAGAGGGGGGATCAGGCTTTTGGTAGTCAAAAGCAAGATTTCCACTGAGCCCTTTTTAGAACCAGATTTATTGACAGGGTAAGGAGGACTAGTACAGAAATGTCAACAACTGGATCACTTCATTTTAGAATCCAGTTTATCTTTCAGCTCGTTGGGGTACAGTCTTCTTTAGTTTCTTTCCACCACCCCGTCTCTGGGCTGACAGACTGCCTGTTTTTTCCCAGACAACTGAGAACCGTGCAAGGATCTTTCCCAACCCTCTGTTGTATCTTGATTAGGCTGAGAACAGACTACTGCAGTCTGGCTAAGTTCTTTCCCCAACTGTGGGCACTGACTTTGGAAGACAACTTCTCTGCCCTTGCCTGGGCTTTGATCTTAGCACCTTCATGCTGATTCAGTTGACTTTACTTGCCTCAGTCCAAGCTCAAATCCAACATCATCCTTTGGCTTCCTCATCTGATAGCAACTTCCCAAAATAATGGAATTCACCTGTACATTCTGTTCAGAAAAAGAGAAGAAAATTGCGGCAGCCAATTTTGCAACAACGATGAGAAGGAGCTATAAATCACATGAAAGTGGTGCTCTAGACTTCTGTTGAAAAAAAAAAAAAGAAAATTAGAAGGAAACTTAAACCCACCTTAACTCTCTGGTATAAGAGAAAGGGAGGGGAAATGCTTTCAGGCTTTCAAGATTCTGTTCCGAAAGCCTATTTCAGTAGAGTTCTGGTATTTCTTGTGGAATCTGTTTCCTCATCTGACCTATCTCAAGGGGGTGATATTCTGCCATGTGAAGGAGCATTCAGGTTATTCAACAGTATGCTCTTCTTACTGGTTTGAAAGAGAAAGCTGCAAGGATAGAATCAGGGAAGGTAACTCTAAATAAAGCAGGATTTACTCCTGAGTAAACAGGTGTGGATTTCAACTGCCAATGAGGCAGCTTTTATAAAAAAGTCACCAATGAAGAACATGGCACAGTTCATTTTTGCTTTGGTTCTTATCTCTATCACGGCCAATTCTTACAGCCTCTGACTTCCTGTTCTGCAGTACAGTAATAGCCTACCTTGCATTGGTTGCTCACATACTGTTAATGATTTTGAACTTTCATAAGTGGCCTGTGCAATGAGGATCACGGTCGTGGTGTTTTCCTTGCCATGCAGAATCCTCCCTCAGTGGTAGATAAATGTGAACTAGAGTCATAGGCTAGCTCAGTGGCACAACCACGATTTGAACGAGAAGCACTCTGTTTGCCCTAGATTTCTTACTGTAACACATTCACCATTAGAGAAGACACCTGTGGATGGTATTCTCCAAAGGAAGTACCTGTTTATCTCTCATCTCTCTTTTCAATGACTCAGTCAAGGTGGTATGATTCAAAGCGGGCCCCAATTGCTGGATCAGTCTTGATGACAACTAATAGCGTTTTCTTGTCTTTCATTTCATTTCCTTTCAGTTGGCCCATGTTTCTAATTTAAGTCATTCTGAAAAAAGTGTTTTGCAGCTCAACAGGAAAATGTGGTATCAAGATTGTAGGAGGCAAGGTGGAAATCATAAGGTACGTTTCATCAGTGCGTGTTGTTTACCTAAAATGTCAAGGAACCATGAAATGATAGCTAGGAATAAAATGGGATGTGATACAAAGTTTGTGGTGCAGCATACATTGCAGCGCTGAATAGGAATATCTTTCTTCTCAAAACCCATTGCAAAGACTCCTGAGACCATTTTGTTTTTAAAGCAGTACCCTAAAGTAAATATGGAACAAGAAGCTAATGGAAAAGACCATGGGTGGAATCTATTCTGAGAAAGAATGAAAAAAAAAAACTATAAGAAAAAGGAACCAGAATTAATGCACATGTTCATATATATTCCAAAACATACTTGTGAGATCATCATACACCTCTGAATATTGCTAAGGAAATGCAACAGGCGGAGCAGGGAGAGGTAAAAAAAATTCAGATAAAGGAGATAGCAAATAAAAAAATGTCCAGCTCCTTATGGCAATTATTCTTAAAAAATTAAGAATATACTTTTTGTCAAAAGCTTGACTTTAAATATTTGTGGTGCTAAATCTAGCTTAATAGGGATCTCATAACATTGTTTAATATGGATCTTTGGTGTATGATTCTGGTATAGCTTTTGGGAAGATTTCCCAACAATCTGATGAAATTTGAGGTAAAAGATGGTAACTTTCCTTGCCATTTCCTTTGCTTTATGACTGAACAGGGATTCAGGCCTCATCTTTACCCTCCTAGCTCAGACCTCACTGCGGCAACTCTTTTGCTTCTAATAAAACTAAGGTGCAGCTAAACTGGATGTTAACTGCATAAATGTATACATGCAATTAATGTGTATGCTGTTAATTATGTTAATAATATGTAACATTAATATAAATAATAGCAGCAGAGAGCTCTGAGCAACCTCAGGACTGTGAGGTCACTGTGAAAAGCTGATTTTTTGCCCTTTTTACACAAATAAGCAAACCAGGTTCGATCTGTATTTGTTTTTCAAGGGATGTGTTTAGCCGAAACCTCTCTTGAAATACAAATAGTAACTTCTGAGGGAATTTTGTCAAGAAGCAAAATCATTCTTAGTCTCTATAATAACAAGGGTGATCCATTTTTTCTGTCACATTTGCACACTGAAGTTCACATGTGATTTGGGCTAAGCCCAACATTTTCACAATAAACTCAGTTTGGTTCCTGAACAACCAGCATGCTTCCTTCTCCTATTCTGGAGACTAAAATGCCAGGTAATAACAAGTCAACAAATAATCTAAAATTGTCACTTCCATATAATAAAAAAAAGATAAACTGCATGATTTTAAAATTAAAGAACAAAAGAGAAGGCAAAAGGAATTCCATATTTACATACCCATTTTCTTTGGATAACATATAGCAGCAATTTTATTCTCACAACATTCCGTGAAGTTGGGTGGACAGAGAAAAAGAGACCAGCACCTAGAATGAGAGATCATCATTCAGTGAGTTTTCGTGGCTAAGTAGCATTGCGTACCTGGATCTCCTTAGTTTGACCCTGAAAATAACCATCACTCTTTACTGTCTTTGGTGACTGGGGGAATGTAGCAGTTTAGAGGATCCCTTCTTTCATATCACCCTGTGTTAAGTCTGACTAGTGCATATTTCAGCTGACCATTGCTTTCAAGGGCCAAACAATGCCCCACAAAAGGCTCCTTTCAGAACTGTCCAACAGAGTAATGGCTCTTGAAAGAAACCCAACTCTGGTCTGGCAGTAGCCTGGATCCCTAACTCCAGATCTTGCTACTCTTCCATTAGAGAAGTCCACTACAGGTAGTCCCCAGTTTAAGAACGAGTTCCGTTCCCAAGGTCTGTCCTTAAGTCGAATTTGTATGTAAGCCGGAATGGTATTATTGTATAATACTGCATAAGTAGTATTGTGTAATGAACTCGAACCACTGTGTATTTAACTTGAATTTTGCTACAGTAGGCTCCATTCTTAACTATGGGTTGTCCTTAAACTGGGCGTTCTTAACCCGGGGATTACCTGTAGGTTAAACTTTTCAAAACCTCTTAGATTTCAGAGAATGGAACACTTTTAGGAGTTACCAAAAGGGAAGGAGAAAAAAACCTGTTGTAAGGATAATGGAGATTGGATATTCCACAAACATTTTGGAAAGGGAAACAATGAAGGCAACCCTTCTTCTTTGTCAGAAAAATACATTAAAATGGAGTAAAGAAAGAAAGAATGTGTATTACCTTACTCAGGCAATGTGTGGGACTGAAATCCCTTACTTATTTATCAGAAATTAATTCCCAAATCACAAACAAAATTGATGTTGTGGGACAACCCCCATTTCAAAATTGTGGGGAATATGTCCTGTTGGAATGCCTGGGCCAAACAAAGGATTAACATTTTAAATACATTGATAGTTGTTTTAAAGATGTCGAGGGATTGTGTTTTGAGTTGGACTTACCTCCAATATATGCTTGCCAATATATTTATTTTATTTTTATTTATCAAATTTATATGGCATCTGAATTTATCTATACATCTGAAACATGTATGATTTAAACAGCATGACCCAGATGCTTTAGCAGCCTACAGTCTTAGCTTCTTTAAGTGATACGGTATTTTAACAGAAACCAGCAATTTAATTTTATAAGGTATTAAAATGTGAAATGAAAGTCAGTATTAGTTATGTATTTGAACTATGGAATGAAAATTGGAATATTGAATTTTGGAAAAACAATGGGTTTAGGTGTTTTTTTTAAAAAACATGGAATATACTTCTTACGATTTTAGAATGAAATTAATTTAAATCTGAAATTAATTTATCAGAAAATAATGTTTCATGTTTACTGCACCCCCAACCAATGTTTAAAAAGGGATAGACCTTAGATTTCTCATGGTAACATAAGAAATTTGAAGGTCCTTTAACTTACGTGATTTGCTCCTCTTCTGTTATAGCTTTCTTTTGGCTTCAAATCACTACATACATTAATATAATTTTGGGAAGAAATATTATAGTTAAGAATGAATTATATTCTGAAAACATGGAATTTGTCATCTTATGAGGAACTCTGGCTCTACTGAGCCTAGGATATGGCAAAGGGGAAAATACTATGTATTTATAGTCCCCCCCACCCCCACCAACTTTCTAGACTGAAGAAGCTGCTTGGATAAGCAGCGAAACGTATCAGACCAAAAGAAAAGAAGTCCAGTTGCCACGACTCAACCTCCAGATAATTCCACCTGGATGACTGAGAATCTTCATCAACATTATGTAATTAGAAAGAAAGTTATTTTCTGGATTTTAAGGAATGGTTTGAGGATATGAGTTTGTCCTCTGCTTTTGAAAAGTCTGATGTTCTAAAAAATGAGAAGATGACACAGTGTGTTGCTATATGGTCTAGATGTAATGATAAGTTTAATGTTTGTGCTAACATTTTCTAGTTATTTATGTATCTTTTTCTTATGGTCTTGTTATGTTGAACATTATCACTATAATACATTTAGGGTTTTTTCACATAATCACTATCTTTTCTGGGGTGATGTCGACTTCTTTTCTTTCACTATTTTAAAATAAATAAAGAATAAAATACCAGAAATTTGACTCATTAAATTCTGTGAATATAATAGGCATAGCGTGAATAGGGTTGTGCTATTAATCTTGAAATAGAATTGCATGTCCAACAATACATTCTTAATTCTTTCAAGGACACATTCATATCTCTTGTGGGGTCCTAATCCGACTTTCAGATCTGCATAATCTTTGGAAACCACACTGAGAGAACAACTCAGAACAGCTTTCTCTAACCTGGTCTTCTTCAAGGCTGTTGACAATTGTAGAGCACGAACTTGAAGAGAGCTCCGTCAGCTCTTCCCATTCAGATTAATTCCATGGAGAGTTAAATCCTCATAAGTGGAGTGGGGTGTTCTTATATTTATTTAGTTACAAAGTACCAAGAGCTAAGTGTGAACATCTTGTCTTTCATTGTACCACTATCTTTCCAGCTAGCCTCCCATGCTTCAGTTAATCCCAAGAATTTGAGCTTTTTTCAAATTGGGAAGTGTAGGCCATCCAGGAGGCTGCAGAGCAAGGAAAAGATGTATAAAAGAAAAGAGCATCTTGCCCTCTTCTAGCAACAGAGTCAGCTAAAAAACATGGCCACGTAATTCTCAAGCACTCAGGAATGAGACAGAAAAACAACACCCCCCCCCTTTCTTTTGCAGAATAAGAAAAAGTTTGAGAAATTGTAAAACGGATTTCAGTTGCACTTTCATTTAACTTCATGGATTCATCCATTCATTCATTCAGTGGAGAGTGGATAACCTCATGGAAACTCTCTTTAAGAAAAGCTGCCTGCCACTGTTCATCCTTGTTCAGCTTTTGTGGAAGTCAACTTGAAAAATCAAAGTTATTCTTCCCCAACCCTGAGACTGCTCCAAGGATGGCCACATTGCTGAAAAACATTTTACTCCCTTTCATTCTAGAGCTTTGGTGGGCCAGAAAAGTGCTGTCCAACTCAACTGAGAGAAAGATACCACAAAGAGGGCAGCCTGCAGCCTAACTGGATCCCGTAAGGAAAATGATTCACCTTTATCTTCAGATCTCTACCTGATCTGATGGAAGCCAGTTCCAAATATAACAGTGACTCAGCCCACTATTAGAAATATGTGACCAGGTTGCGACTTCCTGCTTTCCTGCTTTGGGGGTGGCCCGATGGCTTATCCCGCCTCCCCCCCAATTCAGATTTCAGTATGAACTTCTCCCTTTCCATTTCCTTCTAATGCTCCCAACTGTGAACCTCGGGCATCTGCAGGAGTGGACATGGGGAGACAAGTAATGTCATCATGATTCCCATCCTTGGGTCAGATGTCATGATGGAATTACACACATACTATTGCATCACACGTGTCATCATTTTGACATCCTTGTGACTTATTATCGACACTGCTGTTGTCACTGTGAACTTCATTCTGTGCAGACTTCAGCTGCTGAAACAGCTTGCATATCTTCACTTGTGATCTCCTTCCTTTTCTTCTCACACTATTGCAAGGCAGTCCAAATAAAATATTCACACAGAGTTCACAGACACTACCAGGCCCATTATTACTCATGGTTTCATTCAAACGCATGCACAGATTTGCATACGGTATCGGCCTCCTAAAACTCAGAAATTCAGGGACAGAAAATGAACTGTAGGCCAACAAAATGAAGGCATCAGCTCACTAATAACAATTACAAGGCAAAACCATAGCAGATGTGTAGATATACATAGACACACACGCACACACATCTCCTAGCTAATAGCAATCTGTATACACACATAAAAAACTGTTACCGAGCTCTGCTTGGCACATTCTTCTGCTTGGCAGTCCAAGCAAGAGTACAGTTTGCCCATTTGTAAAGCCTGTCCAGGTGGCAGCCATAAAGAACGTCAGCCTCTGCATTTTAATGTAAAGTGCTGCAATGAAAACACCAGTGTGGGAATGGGAGACAGAGACCAGAAAAGGCCACTAGTCCCATAGACAGCAATATAAAAAAAGTTGAGAGACAGAAAAAAAGAGCAAGAGTTATCACCATCCCGGCCTTTGCATGCCACTCACTGGCTGGTTTCATCTGGGGCCCATGAAGTTAGCCTGTTGAATTCATCTGGACTGAACAGTGGCCGTGCAGGCTGAGACCCTAATGCTGCTGTGGGCTGCCTGATCTCTCTGCACAGAAATGGCTAAAATGCGCACATATGTCATCTTGCTGGTTACACATGCAGACTGACTCCAGCCACCATTCTAATTCTCTTTCTAATGGCTAGGTCTTCATAGATTTATACGGTGGGAATGCATTCAGGGTGGATTGCATTCATAGCACATTCCTGCATACGTTAACGATGGTGTGCATCTTTTAGTTTGCAAGCATGGGCTAAGAGCATGGCAGTGCGTCCTTTGGAGTTGCCTTGGTTAGCACATCAAGATATGAGCATTCAAGCTCCTGAGCTGCAAGCTCAGTTGATGTCAGATCCAGGGCAAACCAAAGGCAGGCTTTGCACTTGTCTGAGCCGGCTTTTGCAACTTCTACCAGCTTTTGGCAAGGGCATTGGGCACTCCTGCAATGTCCGCTCTGGATTATGAAGCTGCCACCATATTGCAACTTTCTTGGGTAAATAAATGACTCAACTAATAATTTCTACTAGAGTAATAACGATTTTCTGAACTTGCAGAATCTATCTGCATGAAAATATTTCAGATCACAATCAAGTGCTATTTCTCCCAAGATAAATGTCCACTTCGGGCCACTAGAGGGCAGCAACGCACCACTATTTAAACCACAGTTTCCTAATTAAAGGCCTAAAATGAGAGGTGAAAGAAAAATTGTAACAGAAGGAGCCAAAAATAAGTTTTAAAGCTTGACACGAACAATCCTCAAAACTGGAATGATGAGATTTAGGTTCAAGCTCATTTATTATATTGAATCAGCAAGGACTCCAGAAAACTTTACTGGCTTACTATGATTCAAAGAGCACATTATGGGGATTTCCAGTTTTTATTTCTTTTTTTTCCCACCTGCTTTTTCACATCCCAAAGAAGTTTTAGGGCTGGCCGCATCTGTGTGGGAGAAGAACATGCAGATGGGGTTGCTTCGTCAGTTCAAAATCATCCTGATTTGTCATCTGTGGATGAAAAGATTTGAGGTTTGTCCATTTCATTGATGCCAGCAAAGGAATGCAAACAGAAAGCAAGTTTTCTTTTATCTGTTGTAGAGAGGCAATTCAGGTTTTCTTTTTCACTTCCAGAGTGGCACACACTAAGAGTCAATGGGTACTGAAACAATATCTGGTCTTCTTGATCTGCTTTTGACTTGAACTCCCATCCACGCAATGTAGGGGTACTGTATGTACGTCTGAAGAGCAACCTACTACCAACATCCAATGTTCTTCTGATTGCATTTTCTACCACATTAGTAAGTCTCAAATAGTGTATGAGTCTAGAGATGCTCTAAATGTAGATGCTGTGGATTCAGCACGAAGCCAGCCTTCTTCACCCTCTCCTTCACCTACCCTCTCTACCACAGGCACACTTTGTTTGAGGACCAGTGTGATAAAGATTCAGGACACCTGGAACCATGCCTCACCATTTGATAACACCCAGATGTGGAACCTGCCCCAGATTCTTCTTCATTTTATTTTAAAATGGATGACAAACATAAAGAAATCAGAATAACTTGCAGTCTGAGCCTAGGAGAACCATTTCACATATTTACTTTAATATCATATATAAAAAAACTATGTTGTGCTTCATGTGCACATAAATAGAACAGCAATGACTTGATCAAAGAAATGGACACTATCCAAGTATTCTATCTACTATCTACTATGACATCACAATTATAGGTACATGGAATATAAACAAAAGATTGACAATGTGTGAATCAGTGCCAAGGAGCTCTCTTTTCAAAGTCAGTGCATTCACAAGAAGAGATTTATGACCGTTGTAGACGGTCCAGAGGAAATGGAAAACAATAGCTATGTGGGCACGAGGAAGAAATACAAATGGTTCAAGGGACAGTTTCTACTGCCAAACTGGAACTGAAAAGTGACCCCTCAAAAAAAAAAAAAAAATGCTTGCAGACAATGGGAGCAAACAAAAACATTGGTATGAAACATATCACATACATTTGCAAATGACAGATGGGCTGAAACAATACCAGTCCAAAATTTTCTAAACTAGACCAACCCACTCTCTCTCCCTGATTAGATGTAAATAATAATAGGATAACATAAAATATCCCCCCCCCAAAAAAATCATAGGCTGAATGTTTTCCATATAGTTCTTCCACATGTCCATTTACCCCACCTTCCAGGGCCAGCTCTGGCAAGCACCCCCCCCCAAATAATCCTGCCAAATATTTATAGCATGGGAATTGTGAAAGGTTTCATCTCTATTTTTTCTACTTTTCTTTGCAGTAATTGCCTGCTTTCCCTACACTGCTGTATAGAAAATTGGTGTCATTAGGGCTCTGCAACGTGGACTGGTGAACTGATGCAAAGGGTCATTGCCAAAGTTTGCTTAGTGGTGGCAAAATAGATGCTTACTGAAAGGGATCAATGAATCTGTTCATTGATTTAATTTCTTAAAACTCTCAAATCATTCCATTCCAGTTATGAAGACGTGTGCTGATTTTTGCTTGAATCAAACAAACAAACAAACCAAATTACATTCATTCACCTCCAAAATTTTCCAACCAGCATGTTTATTCTCAGCATGAAATCTTCCCTCGCTATAATTAGTTGTTGTTGTTCCTTTGAGGAGGTGTTGACTCCTGGTGACTGCCTGGACAAGGCGCAGCAGTTTTCTTGGCAAGATTTTGGGAGTGGTTTGCCCTTGTCTTCTTCTTTCTAGGGCTGAGAGAGAGGGGCTGGTCCAAAGTCACCCAGCTGCCTTTGTGCCTCGGGTGGGACTAGAACTCACAGTCTCCCGGTTTCTAGCCTAAAGCCTTAACCCTTACTCCAAACTGGCTCTATGAATTTTTACTGTAACTCATTTCTTACTGTATTTACATAATGTCTCGCCAGGGTAGTTATATGTTGTCTCACTGCTGTCTTTTGTTGTCCTCATTAATGGGGGGGGGGGTGTAATTTGAAGATGTTGATTGGCTGATGAACAACCAACAGTGTTTCTCTGGGAATCGGCCCATAACTGATCAAACAGTTCACAGGACTATCTTGACCCATGAACCCACCTTCCCATAGAGAAACAAATTTGTTCATCATCCATACATATTCATCCTATCACTTTGCAGCAAACATATTTGTTTTTTAATTAAAGAAACATAACTTAAAAAAAAAAGAGAGGCAAGAGAAAACATGGGTGATTTTAGATCAGATAAAAATGAAAGAAGTAAAGAAATCCCCCAAAAAGAAATTTATTTCACAACAAATTAAATTTTTACAACAGCAGTTGTTTTTGTTGACAGTAAGAGAAATGGAGGTAAAAATGAATTATGCAAAACAAAAGAATTTTGAATTCTCAAATAAGCCAGGGAAATGGTTGGCATATAAATTGAGGAAAGAAAAGGAGAAAAAAGAATGATATTAAAATTACAAGATGGAAATACCATGACAACTGATAATTTAAAGTTGCAAAAAATATTTCATCAAAATTACTCTAAATTATATAAAGGTGAAGAAATTTCCCTGGCAAAGGTTGATGAATACTTAAAGAAGCAAAATTTACTGAAGATCGTAGAAAAACAGAAACAATTAATGAAGATAATTATATTGTTATATAACAATAAGGGAAGTTTATGAAGCTATAAAAAAGGTCAAAACAGAGAAGTGCCTGGACCAGATGGCTTACATTATGGTTAGCATAATGCCTAAAGAAGGTCAAGATCTGACCTCACCAAAAAATTACCGCCCAATATCATTACTAAATAATGATTATACAGTAAGTTCTTTACTGACTTTGAAATAAACAAAAGATAAGGCTGGGCTTTGAAGGTTAACTAGAGGGAACAGAGAGCAATTAAAGGAGAAAATACGAACATAATGGAGGAATATTATTTTAATATGGAAGAATTTAAGTCGGCTTGGGAACAATGTGATCAGGATTTATTTTCAATTTTTTTTGATACTTTCAAAGTGGAGCTAAGAGAGATTATGGAAGAAGAAAAAATTGTATTGTATAAAACAGAGGCTGAGGATGATTTGAATAAGGATCTTAACATGGATTTTAAAAAATTGCCAGACTATAAAAGAGATATGGAAGACATGGAAAAAGATGTTGTGGATCTGAAAAGGGGCTTACAAATGTTCTACTATAAGAGTGACATGGAGAAAGAAGCTTCATTGGACTTACAAATTATGCTGGTTGATGTTTTAACAGTTAAAGGGGACACCCAGGTTATAAATCAGAAGAGTGACTCTGAGAGTTATCTTATTTTGGATCCACAGAAGGGAAGTATTAAATTTCTGGTTGTTCCTGAAAATACACAGGGAGAAAATGATAAGAGATCATCAGGGAAGGGGGAGTCACTTTTTATATGTCCTTTCCTTTCCTTTCCTTTCCTTTCCTTTCCTTTCCTTTCCTTTCCTTTCCTTTCCTTTCCTTTCCTTTCCTTTCCTTTCCTTTCCTTTCCTTTCCTTTCCTCTTCCTCTTCCTCTTCCTCTTCCTCTTTTTCTCTCCCTTTTTCTTTTTTGTTTGTATATCTTTTTTTAGTTCTATTAGCTTTTATCTATGTAAAACTTTAATGAAATTTTTTTTTTAAATTATAAGTTTTTTATAACAATTTTAGCTGAGGGAATGAAGATGGTTTTACAGGACTTTATTCATGAAGATCAGTGTGGGTTTTTACCTAAAAGACAGCTGAGGGACAATATTAGAAACGTACTGAATATTTTGGAATACTTGGAACAACATAATGAAAAACAGGCAGCATTGATGGAGAAAAAGCCTTTGACAATTTGAACTGGACTTTCTTGTTTAAAATTATGGAGGACATGGACTTCGGCGAGAATTTTATCAAAAGGGTGAAATCAATTCACACTTCACAAAAGGCACAGATAATTGCAAATGGGGAATTAACAAAACCTTGTGAGATACAGAAGATGCCCTTTGTCACTATAGCTATTTATTTTAGCGCTGGAAGTATTGAATAGAGATATAAAGTGAGATGAAAGAATTGCTGGAGTGAAGATTAAAAGAGAAACTAATAAATTATGGCCATTTGCTGACGACCCAGTTGTAATTTTGGAAGATCCTCTGGAAGGAATGGAAATATTAATGGAAAAACTAATGGACTTTGGGGTATTAGCTGGCTTTAAAATTAATAAACAAAAGACAAAGATGTTATGAGTATGAACATTGAAAAGCAAATGGAACTGATGGGAAAAACTGGTTTTCAGATTGAGAAAACAGTGAAATACTTGGGAATCACTGTGACTAATATGAACTGTATGTTATACCAGAATAATTACATTAAGACATGGAATGAAATTAAGAAGGACATGTTAAGATGGGAGAAATTACAATTGTCACTGTAATTGTTGGGGAGAATTTCTGTGATAAAAATGAATATTTTGCCAAGGATGATGTTTTTGTTTCAAACAATACGTATTCTGACAACTGATGTTTCATTTAAACAATGGCAGAAAGATATATCTAAGTTTGTATGGCAAGGGAAAAAAACCAAGAGTTAAATATAAAATACTTCAAGATCCAAAGGAACGAGAAGGATTGGGACTGCCTGAGGTAACTTTAGAGAGAAAGGGCAAAATATAAATGTATTTATAACTGCTGTCAAGAAGATCGGAAGCAGCTTCCTTATAATCTTTCTTTTCTTTTTCCTTTTTTCACTATTAATTATTTTTCTTCATTATCTTTATTTACTTTTATGGTTTTTTACTTTGTTCAAAATTTCTTCAATAAAAATAGATATTTTAATTAAAGAAACATAACTTTGGAAGCAGCCAAGGAAGCGGCTATAAACCAAGAAGATCTGTCCCCAAGAGACTTTACCATTTCCCTTCATCTCCTCCGTGGATTATCAGTATTCATATGGGTGTGTAGGCTGGCTTACAACTGTAGCTGTGCCAGAAGCTTCAGCAGCAGTGGGGACTGGCTCTCCGGTGGGTAACTCCAGCACCCCGTGGCATCCTTAGGAGAAGGCTGCTTCGCAATTGGGTTGCATTTTCCCTTCTCCCCATCAGCATCGCAGGGCTTGCTCGAACTGGCGCCAAGGCACCCTACGGTAGGCACAGCAGGGAGGTGGACAACGGGCCCAGCTAGTTCCCAGCTGTCCCTGGGAGAGAGGGACATCTCCAAGAGAGACTCACGGTTCTTAAAAGCACAAAGTTACTATTGAGCTCCAGGAATCGCAGTGAAACGAGGCATATTATTTTCCCAGATCACGTAGTACGAAAACAAAATTAGTATTTAATGATGCCACACTAATTCCTATTACTGAAAGGTATATGACTTTATTATGCTATTTGGTAATTGCCCTTAATTTTTTTTCTAATGACAGACTACAGTGAATCATTTTTGTATAATTATTGCACCTAAGGCTTCAGCCTTTCCTGTTCTTAAGATCATAAATCCTTTTCTTTTTCTTTTTGGCTTTTGACGCTGTTTCATTTTTAAAATAATTTTATTTCAGAGATTTTTAGTCTAGAGATCACATCGAACAGAATTCACAGAGCCTTATTTTCCACTCTCAGTTATCAGTCTAAATACTTTAGTGATCCAACTTTTGAACTAAATTCATTCAAATTATCAATAATATCCTGGACTCGGTAATCCATATTAAAGTTATGTGTTGACACCACATATATCCCTCTCAAGTACCTAAAAATTTGACAAATTTTAAAATGACATACAAGATATGTACGTGAACGTGTACATATGTCTGTTTGTGTATATGCGTATATGTTTTAAAGCTTTCTGATAATTACTTAAGTTACCAGTCATATTTCTGCAGTGACACACAATGTCACACAAAAATGAAAAGTGAAGCTAATGCAAAAACAAAACAAAAAACAAGAACCCTTCTAAGAGTATCCACAGTTCAGCAGTTATATTGGTTTTGCTTCTGGCACATGGACAACATTTTTGTCAATTCCAACCCCGTTTTTATGACTAGGGTAGTTTTCAGGAAATAAATATAAGAAATCTCCTTAAGTTAACGCCTCACATTTTATTACTTGAAAGCACTGATTAAAGTAAGACATATTTCATAGGTTCCCTCTAACTAAGCCACAAATTCACCACTGTATCTTAATGGCTTAGCAAACACATAATTCTCATGTCTTAGGCCTGCCAAGTAGGAGAGCTTTTGCTGAGCTGTTTGTAGATGTATTTTATTTCTTTCCCGATGAAACAGGTAGGGAAAAGTCCTACAAGCTTACACTCTTGGTACATTACTTTGTGTTACATGAGGAGTTGGACTGTGCAAAGCCTCGGAATACTTAAATTCACTGAATTTAAATCCCCCCCCCATCAAAACAGATTTGGGAATCCATGTGGGACCCCTCTGAAGCAGTGAATCCAATCAGGGGGCTGCAAAGAATTTGTAGCCTTTTCAAGCACTTTGCAGACGTGATGGCTTTTTTGCCAATATCTTGCAAACCATTCTGTAAGGAGGAGATACATGCTTCTCTTGAATTCTGAAGTCCAGACTCTGAGTCAGGTCCAACTCCATCTTGGCTTCAGCTTCAGCTTATTGCCTTACCACATGGGTTCTGGACGTGTCCATCACAGTTCAGGAGAAGCACAGCTGAGTATTCTCAACCTACAGGGAGCTGCAAGCCTGCAATGGATCTTTCTTGGAAATCTCAAATACAAGACCAGTAATAGGTGAGACAAGATGGAGCCCTGCAGGACATTCTCCAGGACAATTCTCAAGGGAGGTCAAGATGTTTCCCAGTACAGTTTCTAGTACAGCCAGTTAGAAGGAGTCTGGTAGCATCTTTTCCGATGAACACATTTTATCAAAAGGCATAAGCTTTTGATTTTTCAGATGCATAAAGCGGCTAGGCTGATGTGGGATTTAAATGGGCGGGGGGAAGGAGTAAAAAATAGGTTGGTTATGCAGTGTATGCTTGCTGGGGTCTGTGATGGTGCTGTTAGTGTAGATGCAACATGTAACCTGCAACTTGCATCTGCATAACCAACCTGTTTTCCCCTTCCTCCCCCCACCTCCCCCCAGTTTAAATCCCACCTCAGCCTAGCTGCTGTAACCTCTGATGAAGTGAGCTGCAGTTCACAGAGCTTATGCCTTTTAATAAAATTTGTTAGTTGGAAAAGGTGCTACCAGAACCCTCCTCATTTTTTGCCACCACAGACTAACACGGCTTGCTTCCTATGCAGTAGCAACCAGCTCTCTCAGGCTCCCCCAAAGGACATCATGGGTTCAACTGACTGTTTGCAACAGAAAATGGAATGTTTTTATAACTACACATATCTTTGCATACCATAGTCTAGGTTTCCCAGCAAGTAGAATGATCAGTGCAAACCATGCATTATGAAAAGGAACCACACTCTGTGTAGACGTAAGGATGTTTTCACCTGGGGTGTTATCTGGTCTATGACTGGTTCTGCTCTCAGCAGGCATTACTTATTGAAGACCGTGTTCCTAACAGTCTGCCTGTTCTAGAGTGTGCTTGGTGAAGGCTAAGGATCCTAAACTGCCATTGTCTGGAATGCCTGCTTTCCACAAAGAGAGCAATACTGTGTATTTAAAATTATACCCATTTTTGAAAGAAGCGTTGGACATGATGAATGATGACAGGCTTTTGAATTGAGACAAAATACAGAAGTGGGGGCAATGAGACAGGCTGTATAAACCGATAAACAATAGCAAATTATAAGATTAAAAAATGAATAATATGGGATGATACAGAAGGAGAAGGCTAATAAAGATTGATGCCCGGCTGGGCCAGACGACGTGCCATAAGATTGGTAATGAACTTTTCACAAGAATGCTGGATTATCAAAACCAAGATCAAGTTATCTTGTCGGACTGTCAGGATTATAAAAAGGAAGGAAAAATGTTACATTTTACAATAGCATAATAAGAACAAAGTGATTGAAGGCTATTTAAAAGGTTGGTACCATCTGTAGGGACTCAATGAGATAAAGAAAGAATGAAAAGAGCCCTCTTAAACATTGTGCTGGTGGCTGGAGAACATGCATACAAATCTCATTTTTTGGAATAAACACTAAATGCCTAAATTTCCTTTTTTTAAAAAAAAAAAGGGGGGGGGCGGGGGAATAAAAACCTTTTCAGAGTAGAAGGAATCTCACCAGCATTTTCTGTGGAAGTCACACAACACCATTCCTGTGGGCCTTTTCAAACCAGATACATTTTTCATGACAGGGTAAGGAAAAGGTAGAAATGGGCCACTGGACTTGGGTGGTCATTGCCTCACAGTGGTATTTGAGTAAGGTTTGGCAAGAGGCCTCTGAGGCCTGCTGATGATTGGAAACCGACCAAGGCTCTAGATGAAGAGTGTTTTGCTGTTTTCCTCTGACTGCCTTTTTGGATTGGCCATACAGTATTACTGACCATGAAATACAAGAGGAATGCACAGAAGTGAACATAGAGAACCTCCTGAAGAACATGACTTCTCTAGGGCCTTCTAGATCCTTTCTCAGAAGCCAGCCCAGTTTAAGAGGCTTCACCTTATGAGGGTCTCCCATATCTGACTGTTTTCCTTGGTAGAGTAGTGGTGCTTCCTCTTCCACAAAACAGAGATGAAGCAGCGGAAGAGCTAATAACTGAGGCAGGGGGCACTAAATATGTTCATTGCTACTTTTTCTCCCAAGGGCAGAAGGGCAGCAACTGAAGAAGCCTTAGCCTGCTGAATGGAATTTGAACACTGTATATGAAAATGCAGATAAAACTACAACTGTGAACCTCTGAAACCAAGAAAATTCCCCTCTCCACATCAGCTTAGCCCTATAGGTTTAGCCTGTGGTGGTGGAGTGCATCTGTGGTAGAGACTGTGACTAAAGAACTAGAGAGAAGGCCTGTTCTTAATCAAAAAATGTGGGATTTAGTTTGTTCAAATTGGACAAGCCTCCTGAAAACATTTATGTAGATGTCAGTTTCACTGATATCGATGAATCACATTTGCATGGGAATACTTTCCCAAATCTGAGGAGGGTGGGCATTTTCCAACACAAAGACAGGGTTGTTATGTATTTGATTGATGGAGTCCATGCGGTGGAGTTATTGCTGTGCTTGTGGGCACATCATTTTTTCCTGGAAATTGTGATTCTTTCTCAGATGGCTAGGCCAGCATAATTCAGTATGTCCCTGTCTAGTATGACTACAGCATAACTTTTAAAAATTAGATTACATGGGTTGAACTTTCCTCTTTTTGTTTTCTAGAGGCTAAAGATCAGTCACCCAGACATTAAGAAAATAAGCTAGAGCAGCAGGACAAGAACACTCTTCTTAACACCAGGCTGAGTTTTCACATAATGTTAAGCCAGGCTGAGTTTTCACATAATGTTTAACCTAAGTTTCGTTAAGGAAGAAGTAATGGTTGGATTTATACCACACAGGACTACAAGCAAACCAGTAAGCCACATGATGGTTCAATGTGATCAATGACTATTTAGTCAAGGTGGGGAGGAAAGAAAAAATATGATTCCTAGCCTTTTCCCCTGAGAGCCCAAGGAGGCCCAGGGCAGGATGTTCATTGGAATGTCTCCTTTACCCTCCCCATTGTCTTCCTGTTGCATTCCAATGCAGTGTATCTTTTTTCCCCACTAAAAAAAAAATCCACTAAAGTTAATAGGCCAGTAAAAGGGGAATCTATGGAAACATACAAAAGATTACAATATCTCTTGGTCGTCTATTAACTGGTCAGTTTTATTCTTTTAAATGAGAAGTATCACTGGATAGTGTGTTACTCTTCCAAGCTGGGCTTTCTAAGTATCTTTCTCTTCAGTTGATTCTTAGCAATCTGTATGAAGTCAGGAGAGTGGAAAATGCCTCTCTGGACTGACTCTCAAAGAAGATGATCGCTCCCTCAACTGACTGCAGAATTTAAACCAAAGATCACCTATCCAAGGTAGAGGTCAGAACCTATAAACATACAACAGAGAACTTTACCTGAACAATGAACTGACAAATGATCCATTAATGATAGTCACAAATAATCCCGTAACGAGATTTGGCTTTTTGTTCTTTTCCTTGCTTTTATGTTTCTTTGCCTCTTTCCCTTTGGCTTTATTAATTTAGGTACAATTACCTGTGATGCATACTTTTTATGAGAGACATGCACAGGTCTAGCTTTCTCTGAGAAAGGATACCTTAATGGAGTATCCCAATCTCTGTAGTCTTCTCCTTCTCCTTCTCCTTCTCCTTCTCCTTCTCCTTCTCCTTCTCCTTCTCCTTCTCCTTCTCCTTCTCCTTCTCCTTCTCCTTCTCCTTCTCCTTCTCCTTCTCCTTCTCCTCCTCTCCTCCTCCTCCTCCTCCCAGTCCATTTGGAAGCACCAGTCAGGAGAGGCTGCTATATCAGGTGGCAGAGGAAGATGCAAAAATACCATATTTTTAGGGCAGCATGGCAACATTTTCAGCAATGTGTAAATTCTGTTGAATGTGTTCACAGTATAATTAAATTGTTTACAATTGTTTACAAATTGTTTACAATCCTTACAATAATGTTGTATACCTCATTTCAGTGTAAAAACTACATTTCTACCTGTACCTTCTTACTGCTGAAAAAAATTCACTTGGCCTCTGATACAAGCAATCAGCGAAATGGACCGAAAGGTAATTTTCAGAAATGCATTGAAATGAAAATGGGAGAAGAATGGGAGAGAAATAGCCTCCTTATGTATCAATAACATTCCTGGACACAAACACTTTGTCCCAACACCCAACATACCAAACAACCACCCTGGTGGTGTGACGAATTTGTGATTTTAGCAATTTTACTTTATTTTTTTAAGTTACTGACCAGGAAAGCAGTGAGCTTCAAGTTAGAAGCCTCAAGATACAAACACTATTGCTATGTTATGGTCCTGGTTTTGGAGAACTAAATGCAAACATTATAGTATGATGTCTTTAATTGCTTACTATTTTGCTTTGTAAAGAGATAGAATGTAGTTACAATTCTTTCAAAGCTAGTCACCAATCTATCTTCCTTCCTAGTCATATGTTGTTGAAATTATGAGAAATTATGAGAAATGAGCATGTACCCCTGTTAGTTGCTTCCCATTCCCACAACCCATTCCCGCGTTAGTTTCGCTCATCTAAGTATGGGAATAGCTCACACCACTGGGTAAATTCAGCATTCTAATGATATGGTGTTCTGATTAGTAGATTAATGTAAAATATTTTTTAAAAATATGAATGGGATTCAATGCAGGAATTCCCCCTCACCCTGCTTCTCCTTTACAAAACAAATAAAGAAACCTGATCTCTTTTATGTTATGTCTTTATGGGATTGTTGTGGATGTTTCTGAGTAGAAAACTTTAGAATTCATGGGATGGCCATGAATATTGTACCACGGTTTTGTAGAACTTAGTACTGGGCTGCATAGTACATTTTAGCATTATGTGAAACCATATCTCATCTTGAGACTGAAGAGTGAAAGTGTATATTAATGAGCACTTGGGACAGTGCGGAGTGACAGGTTAATAATTCTTAACAACCCATGTTAATGGAATCTAGAGTAAGTGATCGTCAATCCAAGAATGTGTTTATATTAAACATATCAATATGGCCTGCAAAACCTGCAAAATTTCAGAAAGATAATTGTAGTGGTACTTTTAGAAGAGGCTTATTAATTTTGGGGAGAGATATTTAATTCCTTCTCTCCTTTTTTATGGAATATGCAGTTTGTATGAAAACAGCATTCAGCGTAGACATAACTCTAGGCAAGAAAATGGGGAACAGATGTAAAGAAGTAATTATGAATGAAAAACAGTGTAAGGCAAAAATTAGTGATTACTAGAAGCCAGCGATTACAAGACATCAGCACAGATCTGTCAAGATTAAGTCTTACCTTATCTTTTTATTTTCATTCGGTAACTGCCTTAGTAAAGTGTGTGAATGCTGTGGACATAACATAGCATCATATCTCTGTAAAATATTTTGTACCCAATGACATTCTTAATAGCAAACTAGTTAAGTATGAACTACTGGCATGAACATTAGGTGAATTAGGTTATGTGTACATTCTCTTGAATGTGTCCAATTCTCTTGAAGCAATTGGTAGTGTACTCTCTCCTTCAATATTTTCCCACTAACTTCTCAGGTTAGGCTAAGAGATAATGACTGGTTCAAAGTCACCCAGTAGCTTTTCATGACTGAGAGTGGAAACTCATAGGTACTAACCTAACATCTTAAGATCTGTATAACAATGGCTATTGTTGTCTTTTCCTTTCTTTTTTCTTCACCTGAAAACCCTATTGATGAAAAACATTGTACAGAAATTCCCCATACTCCTTGGGAACTGCTAGTTCTTCTACAGTCAATCTCCCAGGAAGACTCCATCTAGATCAACATTCAAGTATCTGGAAAACAAAGTTTAGCAGACACTCTTGAGCTCTTTTCAAAGCCTCCACTCATACAGATCTTCCTCTTATTGTAAGGTAATCTGCACAAGAAGGGAAAACTGTAAGACTGGATTTGTGAGCAAGACCTTTTTAGATATTTTGAAAATCATATTGAAGTCCTCATCCATGGTTTCTCATGAAACTGGAGAGAGGTATTGAACAAGATGCCTCAGAATTAGATCCTGACTTTTCAATATTTTTCTTAATGAATTGGATGAGGAATTGGAGGAAATGTTTATGATTCTTACAAATGACACAAAATTAGGTGGATTAGCTAATGCTCCAGAAAACAAAAAATGAATTCAAAATGACCTTGATTAGACAAATGGACTAAAAATAGCAGAAATTTAATAGAGCTATTTATAGTTATAATCTGCTATTTAATAATAGCAGAAATGTAATAGAGAAAACCAAATGTCTTTAAGGAAAAGAAATGAACAGGTATAGAATGGATGAAGCCTGGATTGATACAGGACTTGGGAAACCATGTCTTTCAATTGTATCTGAACACAAGCTGAACATGAATCCACAGGATGATGTGGCTGCAAAAAAGGCAAACAGAATTTGAGGTTTCATCAATGCAAACACAGTTTCCAGTCATGAAACACACTACCGATAGTTCTTGCTTAACATCTACTTGTTCAGCGGTCAAAATTACAATCGTGCAGAACTAGGGCTACTTATGACCAGTCTTTGTAGTTGCAGTGGTCACAGCATCCCCACAGTCATATGATCATGATTTGAATGCTTGGTGACCAGCTTGCAATTACAATGTTGCAGAGTCCCGCAGTCACATGATTGCCATTTGCGACCTTAACTGCTGGCTTCCAACAGGCAAAGTCAATGGGGAAGCCAGCAGGAAGTTGCAAATGGCAATCACATGCCTGCAGAACACTGTGACTGCATGGGATTTGCCTAATGATGGCACCTGGGACTGTTGTCGTAAGTCAGCAGGTCAGCATGGTGATGTTGTACCTTATGACTGAGTCACTTGGCGAAGGAGTTCCTGGTCCCAATTACCATCGGAAGCATAGTCTACCTGTATTTCTACTCTGTTCTCTGTTGATCAAACTCCAGCTTAAGTATTGTTTCCAGTTTTGGGCATTGCACTTCAAGAAGGCTGCAGATAAATTGGAACTGTTTCAGAGAGGGGCAGCAATAATAGAAACCAGTCCTTTGACCTGGAGAAATTTAAGGAACTGGGTATATTTAGCCTTAAATAAGAATACCAACTGGGAAATGCAATTGCACTTTTTAAATTACCTGAAGGGGTATCATACAGAAGAAGGCCAAGACCTGTCCTCTATCATTCCAGAGTGTGTGACCCAGAATGATGGTCTTAAATTACACAAATTCCAATTGAAGGCTAGGAATAACTTGTCAACAGTAAGAGCAGTGGAACCAATTACTCAAAGAGGTGATGGGCTCTTTATCATTAGATATATTGAAGCAGAGGCTGGATAGCTATCAGTTGACAATCTGGATTCCTGCACTGAATAGGGGACTGGAATCAGTGATGAACCTTTCCAGCTCTGTGATTCTGTTCTCCAATACTGTATAGTTCCAGATCTAACAAAAATTTGAGTATTCCTGATCCTATTTGGGGAGTGGGGGGAACAATGACTATGAATAAGCACAGAACTCTCAACCAGCTCTGCGATACTGTTCAATGTTCTTCCCTCAAATCACTCAATTGGTGAGCCTTGGGAAAATCACTCATGATAAAAAAAAAGTTAGAGCTTCTACAAAACTGTATCTCCCTCCTCCCCTCCCATGCTTGATTTTTTAATATATGGAGATTTTTTAATATATGGAATT
The DNA here is from genome assembly GCF_059951505.1 of Python bivittatus. Lineage (NCBI taxonomy): Eukaryota > Metazoa > Chordata > Lepidosauria > Squamata > Pythonidae > Python > Python bivittatus. Next base: position 6,439,013 of record NW_028277040.1, on the reverse strand, counting down.
TATTTTTATTTTTGCAGGCACACTATCTGGCTCTGTTGTCATGACATGCTTAAATGGTTCAAGAGGGGATCCTTCTACTGTGTGGACATTATAATCCAGTCAACTAACTGTGAAAACTGGTCCATGGGGTTAATACCCTTAGGTTCTTTCATGCTAAACTTGGTTAAACAGGACTGAGAAGGTTAATGCTCTGTTAATTCACTACCTGTGTCTGAAACAGAGATGAAGTCCTCAACAGGCCACATAAAACCAAGGTCCTCTCTAGGCACTCTATCTCTGTCTCCTTCTAAGTTTTTACCCTATCATAGCAGTCCCACTGGGGGATGGAAAAGTGGCAGGAAAAAATAGAGTTGTTTAAATTCCCCTGAATCTACAGTGATTTATTTATTTTTTTAATTCATCTCTCCCCCAGGCCAGGACATGTCAGCCTTCTAGCCTCCTTTGCAGTGTCTGGGAGGATTTGAAAATGGCTCCTACATTGTTGACTGAGTTATTCAAGATTGTGCTCCTGGCACATAGGGCTGTTAAACAAGAAGTGATTGACTCAAATGATATATCATTTGATCAGAGCTCCATTACCATATTCCTCTAAATCTCCAATTACTAATGAGATTTCTGGAAGTCCCAGATTTATTCTGTTTGGGGAAGGGGAGAATCCCTCTTTAAATTCAGAGCTCTTGATCTCTGGGTATCAGTCTGATTTAGTTCAAGATTCCAGATTTTGCTGAAGCAAAGCTCATCTCTACAGATTAACATGAGGCACGCAGCTACTGATCAACAGTAGCAGGGAAGGTAGTGAATGCTTCCAAAGCAATATAGAAGAAAGAAAGAAAAAACCTTAATGATAACAAGGATCAGATTATGCTTACATACAGTATTTTGCAAGTGGCTAATTGTATCCAATGCTCAAGTGTCAATAATGTGCAAGTAGAATCATCTATAGGACAAAACTGATCTGTGTAATATAATTGAGTGTGGCAAATTTAGATTGACAGGAGCCTCCCACAGCTGGTGAAATGTCCAGCTAGACATTGTACCAATAAAATATCTGTCTGCTGGTCACTTTCGACAAGTTACCAGGGAAGAGCATGAATCAGCACAAAAACTTTTCCTGCAGGCATAGAGAAAAGTCCCACACCAAGTCACTGAGGCCATCAGCCTGTGTTAATCTGACTGGGGATACAGTCCTTTATAACGGACTTTCAGTGACAGCCACCGACTAAATTAGAGTCTGGGGTGTGTCGATATGCAGATCTATGTAAGCACAGATGCCAGCCCAAAGAAGATGGTAACTCCCAGACTATCAGCCACACAGGAGATAAATAGGAAGAAGGAGATGAATGAAAAACTGCAAATCAGTGTGGAAAATTGTACTCTATTCTGGATGTCTTAAGTCACCTGGAGCTCTGCCTAGCCTAGAGCCTCACCCCTCCCGAAAATGCATCAGTGATCTGGTTCCATTAACATAAAACACCCCTGAGGTGACTTGAACTGAAATGTGAAGGAAGGGTAGTGACTCTGCATGCTGCATAGTCTATCAATGTCTTGGAAAGATAACAGGATATTTCTACTCGTGGTTGGATTTATCTTTTGCGGGGTGCCTGCCTATGCTGAGATTTCTAGGTTGAAAAGAGCAATGGCTGGTGATCATTTTGTCAGACTGATCATTCTTGCTGACATTTTGTTTCCTTTCTCTTCTGTAGCAGGGAAGGTATAATCAGCATTTACTAAGGAAACCTTCCTTCCTCGGGCAATAGATGGAAGTAACAAAATGTCTCAAATAAAAGGGATTATTAACACCAATGGCAGCCTTTCTATACAGTGCTCTGGCCATTAACAGCCAAGGGCATAGCAACTTTTTTAAAAAAGCAATAAGTGGGAGAGGAAACAGGTCCGACTACATAACTGCTGTAGAATAAGGAAAAAAGCATCTGAAAAATGTAAATAATTATTATAGGTATAGTAGTCCTAGAACAAATTCCACCAGGCACAATTAGTATTGTTATTTTGATTATTTTGTTCCAGCCCTCCACAGCAAGGAGTTTCTGTGATCTCAGACCCAACAGAACTCTTTCCTTTGCGTAGGTATGAGTCTTCATGCAACCACAGGCCCACCAAGAAAGGTGGCTTGTAAAGATGAATGAATTAAAGTGTGGCTTTACCCATACCTCCTTGGCTCTGCAGAGCATGTGGTGAAGCACAGGTTCAAGGGTCTCCTAATCAGGCTACCAGAAAAGATCTGTTAAGATGCTTTGTTGAGATTCGTTGAGATCCATGACTGAGATGCTCTGAGCATAAAGCAAAATGCAGCTGCTATAATAGGGCATTGATTCTGTGGGTCAGTTCAGCTTCATTCTTTCACTTTCAAGACTATTAAATGCATACATAATTCATATTTACACATTCAGCTTTTTATTTTTTTAAAAAAATCCTCCTTGATTAATGAATTTTAGGGTTGTCTTATCTTATCTATTAATTGGGGCTAAAGAGCTGCTATAAACCAGTCAAATAGGAACTGCTCTTGAAGAATTATTACTGAAGACCTGCTGTCCAGTGAAGCTAATTAATCTTAGTCCAGGAAAAAAAAAACATAGCAACTGAGAATACTTTTTTTTTTTTTGCTAAGGGGCATATTAAATCAACCATCCTTTACATCTTTTAAAATAAAGGTGAAAAAGAAGAGTATATCCCCTTTTCCAGTAATGTTTTTGGTCTCCTGTATGTTAGGCATTTGAGAATTCTATTCATAAAAAGTAATTGGGCAGAACCCATGGTTTGGGGCACCCGATTAATCTCAGCTATAACTGTCTGAATGCTAGAAGGCACTGTTTTCTCAACTGAATTAATCAGATTTTCAAATAGGCCAGCTTGAGTTGATAGTGGGGCACCCAGGGAATTTATTATACTTAAGGCCAGAACCCAAGTGAAGTTACACATACTTAAGTTCACTGAATTTAGTACTTCACACAGGCTTAACTCCAGGATTGGCCTAAGGCTGAGATAGGTTTCACTTTGTTCCAGTTGAAATAAAAGGGACTAAAAACAGTTAACCGAGGGCAAATCCACTGGAACACATTGTTCCACCAGTACAGTTATCTTAATTGTACTGATTGGTTCTATCTTAAACTATTTAAAAAAAATTAAATTATTTTATAATAGTACTTAATTGGTTATAATTGTACTTAATTGGTTCTATCTTAAACTATTTTAAAAAAATTAAATTATTTTATAATAGTCCAACAAGAGAAAGATACATAGCATCTTAAGGTTAACAATTGCCATGTAAGCCATCTCCTGGAATGTGTCACAGATAAATATGATTAAAATTTGTGGATTAAAAAAAATTTAAATCTGGAATGCCTTTCTTCCACAACAGTGAGATCCAGGGCTGTATACACAGAAAAAATAATGAACAATAGAAAATATCAAGCCATAAAATTAAGAGGTATTAACTCCTCATATAGCCGAAAACATAGAAACATTGTATAGTTTTCATCATTAAATCTACTTTTACATCACCATAATATTAAAAAAAATGGCATTTGGAACAGACAGAAACACAGAAGTCCCACTCAGGGTTTTTCTTAACTCCTCTGCCCTAGTACTAGAGGTTCCCCCCCCCCCAGATGTTTCTCCATAAGAATAGCCCTTGGCAGGGGATCAGCTTAAGTAAAGCTACTTTTATTTAACATCACTCCCTTATCTTTGTAGAAAAGCAATAATATAGCTCCCCAGTTTGCAAATATATAGATCAATAAAATTGTCAGCAATTACAGAGCAATTTAATAGTTTGCAACACTATTTTCATCAGGATTAATTCACTGAGGCTCCATGGAGGGAAGTCCCGTTCAACTCAAAAGGGAATAGATATGATTACATCATACATTTCCTTTCATTAACAATTTCTATAGATATTATCACATCACATCAAATGCCACAGAGATTACTAGATTTGTCAGTAAGGAACTGTAACAAACATATTCATAATTCTGAGCTAGCTACCTCCATACCAGAAAGATGTCAGTGAACTTGAAAGAATACAAAGAACCACAACAAAACGAATTAATGAACCTGAAGAATTGAATTATGGTGAAAAGAATGTTGCCACCTAACCTTTTAGTACACATATACAATACTAGGGGCATTTACAAAGTTGATGTGATAGTGTGAACCAACAATTTGCTTTATACAGTGGAACCTCAGTTTACGAACTTAATTCGTTCTGTGACTCTGGTTGCACCCCGAATTGGTCGCAACCTGAAGGAAATTTCCCCATAAGGTTCAATGTAATTACTGTTAATCCGTTCTGGCGTGGAGGACAGGGAGGCGGCTATTGCTTGGAGGGAGAGTCCCCCTCCCTACGACTACGTGTCAGGGGCAGAAAAATGGCCACGGACCATGTGTCAGGGGCGGAAAAATGGCCGCGGACCACGTGTCAGGGGTGGAAAAATGGCCGCGGACCACGTGTCGGGGCAGAAAAATGGCCGTGGACCACGTGTCAGGGGTGGAAAAATGGCCGCGGACCACGTGTCGGGGCAGAAAAATGGCCGCGGACCACGTGTCAGGGGTGGAAAAATGGCCGCGGACCATATCACGGGAGGGAAAATGGCCGTGTATCCTGTTCGTACCCCGGGGTGGAGTTCGCAAACCGAGGTAAATTTTTGCGGCCGGAGCTGGTCGTAACCCGAAAAGTTCGTTAACAGAGGCGCTTGTAACCCGAGGTACCACTGTATGTGATTTTATAAGTAACTTAGGGTGGAATGACCCTTGTTTCCTACTATATTTAAAATCCCTTGTCAGATATTTGAACTAGGCCAAAACATTTTAAGCAATTAGTATGTTCTTTTTACATTTGCCATCATGATTGCTTTATTATTCTTTTTCCTTCACATTTTGTCTGGTGGGATTAATCTCACATTTCGAGTCAGTCTGCAGAAGAGTCAAGAAGGGATCTAAAGGCTTTCCTCAAACTGGTAGTCTCCAGATGTGCTGGGATTTACACTGATCATGCTAGAAAGGATTCTGGGAATTGGAGTCCCAATACATACGGAGGTCACAGCCTTGGGAAAGCTCACTGGCAACATCTACAACTAACCCATTATTCCCTGGAGAGTTCTGCTTTCCCATAATTTGCAAAGTAACTTCAGACTGCCTAGGTGGTTTTGAAAAGTTTATAATTAGCCTCTGATCATAATTAGAAGTTAATACCACAGACATTTTGATTCTATATATATTGTTCAAAAATAGCTGGTTATGATTGCCTTGGTGCTGGAAGTGCTAATAAGGAATTGGAACATTAACTACATGATTTGGGTTTGTCCTACTATTGCCATATTTTAGTTTGAAATTCACAGGATTATCAATGTGACCTTAGAACGACTTCTGCTTGTACTCCCTGGCAATATTTTTATTTTAATTGATATCACTTTGTGTGTGTGTGTGTGTGTGTGTGTGTTGAGAATGTATGGTCTGATGACTGACCAAACTAAAGTGATAACGTAGAGGAAAAAAACAGGAAGAAGTTGAATATAATGTAATAGAGATGCACATGACCTTGGGTCATTCTGTCAAGCAGAATGAGCAGAGATTCAGGACAGATAAAAGGAAGTGCTTCCATCCTTATACTCACATCCAATTAAACTTTAGAATGTGCTTCCAGGCAATTCAGTGGTGCTACCAACGAGAATGCCTTTATAAGGGAATTACGCAAATCCATGAAGGGGAGGCTGTCAGTAAAGGCCATAGATTTCCTTGAGAATCCACAGCAGGATCTTTCACAGCATCAGGACATAAACTGGAGAGGGTTGTTCTGTTTGCTTCCTTGTGGTGGATTTCATGCAGGCTTCTCTTGGCCCTGTTGGGCAGAATGCCAGGCAAGAGGAATCTTTCATTAGACCAGGCCAGCAATTCATACCGATCTCTTATGCCCTTCTCTTTGAGCTGGAGATTGTCGACAGAGCTAGGATTTCTTTTGGTTTCTCCATTTCTACATGCATGGGAATTTCAGTAGGGCAACTAGTCACAAGCAGCAAAGGGGATTGAACCAAACACTATCACATGTCTTGCGGCCAATGATACTGGTGAATTCATGGGACCTAGGTGGCTGTTTCAAAACAATTGCATGTCAATTGCTAGTGGAGGGTTGAGTTGATATTAACTACATAAATTAAGTGCAAAGAATATATTTTGTGGCACAAACTGATTCCATAAAAAAATAAAAATTGATCTCTGAAGAAATAGCAACCAAGGTTTTCAAAACTGTATTATGGAAAACATTCAACAAGTTCAAAGGTCTTACAATTTAGTATTTTCTCCCTTGAAAATGTGAGTTTAAATGCATAGCTTAGAAATGGGAAAAAGAACAATTTGGCTCTTGGGCTCTCTTTTCATACCCACACCCACTTTAATAAATTGGGATGTTTTAGGAAATGCTGAGTACAGACATTTTTGGCTGTCTCAAACAGTACTTTAATAAAGTCTGGGAAATAAACTTCACGGGAAAATCTCGGGTGTTCAATTAGTTTAAAATGTCATAGGGTAGAGAAATGGAGATAATGAAATTATAAGGATAATGGCGGCTTAATGTTTTGTGGCTCACCCGAGATTTATGTGCTCCAATATAACCTCAAGCTACACATATGGCATAATAAAAACTTGAATAGAAGAGGTTTCTGACTGGAGAAATAGGGGATGGGGGCTTTGAATGCACAAAAACTTAGCAAGGGCTGGGGGGAATCATGCAATCAAGTAGCTAAAAATCACTGCCCTTTATAAAAATTATATCACCCCTCCCATCTCCTCCTCCCCACAGATGCATAATGTTAATTTAATAGTATCTAAATGCAGTAAGACTAACTGTGCGATAACCACTTCCTCCCCAAATATAAATTGGGCTCAGAGGGAATACCACATCAAAACCACAAGTTGTGGGGCGGCGGGGGGAGGAGGCAAGAGAGAGAAGCCAGTGAAAATATGACAGGCCTCCTCCCAAATCTCCTTTACACAAATACAGCAGCTGAGTTTTCACAATGGAAATTTTGATATGCAGAAAGAATGAAGAACAGAACCTCTGTGAGTGGTGTGTGTGGGAGAGACGGAAAGAGAAAGAGAGTGTGTATAGTCTGAATGGGATAGAGATACCAGCTCCACATGGAAAAAGAGATGCTATAATAACAGAATGATATCCATTATGTTCTGTGAGGTTTGGGCCCTTAAAATAGGTGCAGCCCATCAAATAAAGAATTATAGTCCATTTCTGTAAGATGGAAAAGATGTGTGTGGTATGTGTCCTATGGAATGTTGAGGCTTCTTGCTTCTGTCAAGTAACCAGTAGTGACTCTTCCTGTTCTTTTGTTGAAGGGAGTATTTCTCTTTGGTGAACAGCCAAAAACATGCAGTGAAACTTCTGTACATTGTCGTGGGAAAAGTCAAAGCCCAAATAAAATGGCAAGATGGAGATAAAGCATTATGTATGTGGCAAAGTAGAACTTAAAAGAAGCAATGGAGGTGAATACGTGTTGCTCATTTTAGCACTGAAGATGTTACCTAGCCGGGTAATGAAACATTTGCAAGAAAAGAACCAAGCTCAGAGAACCCCAAGGACTCCACAGTTAAAAAGAAGAGTCAAGAGTATTTGGTGCTTCAGTACCAATGAGCCTTCAGCGTAGCTTATAAAACATACTTGAAGATGATGGCTTTCTGTAGATAGAGGCAGAATCCCAGATGCTCTTGAGAACATTTCAGGGTTTTCCAGTCCTCCCTTAAAATTGCAATGCCACCTCACCAAAGAGCTACACCTGAAGGGCCAGACCAAGATGCTGCAGCTGGAAGAGACACATGTGCATGAAGTTCTTGGAATCCCATCCCATAAGAGCAATCTCATCTCATAATGGAACAAGTTGCCTCAGAAAGTAGGAACAAAAACTTCCATGATGACATGGATAAAAAATCTAGAGAAGTGCCAGTTTGGAGTGTGTGTCTGTGTTTATATTCTTGGAAGTTTGGAGGAGTTAGATAGAAGGTTGTTCATTAAATTAGAATGACTGCAAATGTTTCTTATGAAGCCATTCTTGGTATGGAAACTGGATAGCAGACCAAATGTTGGGTGAGGATGGTATACAGTAAAGTCATTATGATTATAACATTCCAACTTTCCTAAATTTTCTTTGGATTATTTGTAGAACCCTTGCAGTGTCTCTCAACATCTTGTCCTGAAAATTGTAGGACAGTATAAAAAAGATGCAAGTGCTCTCCATGAAGACCCAGACCAAGTTTCAATGTCATTTCTGGCACTCCATGTGCACCCTCCGCCAGCTGTCTTTAACATGTACTCAGTTATGGCAAAGTTCACAATAATGTAATAACTTAATGTGCACATGTGTGTCAATTGTCCCGGAAATGTAATTGATCATTATGATAAATAAACAATAAAAATGAAACTATACACACACACACACACACACACACAGAGAGAGAGAATACATACATATATACATGTAGGAGAAACAGGAGAAATATCATGCAGAAACAAAATTTTGCTGAACATGACTTAAGAATTGTGGAAATTTCAGAAACACATACATTGATAAAGAACAAATTAAAAAATATTTATGTTCAAAGGGACATGGCATAAATCCAATGTTCAATCACTTCCTGATGCTATCAGCATATGAAAAGGAAGCATGCTTTGAAAGTGATTTACATAATCTCACATTTGGCAGGTTGTGAAAGGCATGTACCACTTCACATTCTCAAATAATGTCATCATAGTGGTTGGAGGCCTACTATATATTCAACATTTCCTGCAAGTGAACATCTATGCATTTATTATTCCCAGAAGACAGAAAACATTCGCCATTATTCTTTTATTATTTAGTATAGCAACAAACTAGGAGGAAATTTCTCACTGAAATGTTGGAAAGGCTGGCGTAAGCTTTGGGCTTTCTTTGGAGAGGAAACGCAATGCTGACACTTGGCCTTCTGCCTGGCTTGCAGTGGGGGGTAACTCAGGATTTGACATTTTTCAGTTTTGCCCTTTAATAATAGCTGTCTTCATCCAGACATACATTTTTACCACCTGAGGATCAACAATTTTTTTTCTGGTATGACAATAACATGATGGTTCCTGTATTTAGCTGGCAAACCTCCAAATCACCAACGCCAAAATCATGAGTCTTTTTTGCGCTTTTCTACTGCTGTGCCTGAATTATCATATTTTGTTTGGGGCAAGGCATATCCATGATTTTAACAATAGCAGAGCTGATTCTTTCTATCTACAGATGGACCACTTGAAGGTGCTGCATCTCAGCCAAGAAACCAGAGTGATCCTTGAGCACCTCTGAATTCTTGGCTTGGAAAAATGGCCCCCATTTGCTCCAGCTACAGGCTCATATATGCAGACTTTACACAACTGTAAGTTGTTTGGAGAATGCCTGTGTGCCTGTATGTCAGCAACAGAGGCCTAGATGTTTGGATGTTTGGTGGATATTGAACATCTGTGGCATTTCTTTCCAGAATGGAGGGCCGTCCTGACCCTACAGTAGATTTTCATATATGCTACATGAGGACAGGCCAAATGTGGGTGTGCCCACCAGGGGCAGATCAAAATTATTCCTGTTCCAGAACATTCTGGGGATTCTTACTGACTGTGCATAAGAAGCCCAATTGTCTTCTGCATATTTTGGAAAGTTAGTGAGGTAGTTACCAATGTGGAGCATGATCCACCTTTCGGAGGATTTGTGGTGGTTGATTTTTATGATGGCAGCACCACCACCATAAGGGTGTTACAAGAGCTATCAAGTGGGCTGAGTTTCAGGCATTACATTACATAGGTGAGAGGGGGAGCTGACTTGCCCCATGAGATACATGAGATGTTCCTTGAGCCTGAGAGGGCTACAAATGGGTAATTGATTTACCCATCAGGATGGAACTCTGTTGACAGTTTATCAATTTAAAATACAATTTAAAGCAGCTGGTGGGATTTTGCTTTGCCACCAGACAGGGTTGGAACATATTCCTTTAGGATTTCAGCTGCACTGGAAGCAGCTGCAGGAGGCCTTTCTAGGAATGCTATTTGGTGCGTGGTGTATTGGAGACTGGAAGCATACAAGGCCTATGTATGATGCCCTTAAAGGCTGTATATTCTGCATATTTTTATGTTTTTGGTTTGCCAGTTCCTATGCTTCCAGTGGTTCTCATGCAGGACATCAGGATTGTCTATTGTGCCTGCAGGTTTGCAGTACAATCCAAAATCTCTATGCAGCTGAGCCTCTCAAGCAATGCCTTAACTGAATGGAGAGGTTGGAGAGATGTGTGTTGGCAAATGATCTGCCTTCTTTGCTGGAGCAGTGACAAAAGCTTGGTCATGTTGGCATCCTTATCATTCATTTGGGAGCAAACAATATCTCTGCTACCCATAGCTCAGGATATTCAAGCATTTGCCTGTGGCTATGAAGAAGTTGCCTAGTATCTTTCTTGGCTGAGCAGAAATGTTGCAAATGATTGATGTGAAGGAGTGTAACCTGTCTGGTCAATGCCAGTAGGACCTGAAAGAATAGAAACAGGACACTTAATACATGGTTGACTTCATGTGATGCTACCAAAACTAATTATGGTAAGCTAGACCTCTGGGGAGTAGGATGATGAGTGGTCTGCCAAATTTTAAGATACTCTATCTTAAATTCTGATGTATATTTTAAAGTGCCTATAACTATAAGTTATTTGGGCACAGGATTTGCTGGAATTTTCAGTTCACCATCAATATCATAGACTATTCTGTCAGAAATACTGTCAGGTAGGTTATTGGGGCTAATAGGTAAAGAATTAGAGTTTTCCTTCCTGAATGCACAAGAAACTGATTCTCAGGTCCAAATAAAGATAAACCCACTGCTCTTTCCCATAAAATAAAGCCAGGGCATAATAAAGCCAACTAGCTAAAGTAGCTTAGAACAATGCTCAGGATGAAAAAGTAAAGATCTCTCCCCACCTAACATTCCATTCAATCTCTTCCCCTTTCTGGACCAAGTGTTTAGGTTAACCAACTGTAAGCCTGTTCTCAAGAGTCATGCTTATTTTCTGATGGGCTTGTGAGTCACTGAATCTCATACTGCTTCCCCACCACATTTTATGTAGATATGAGTCCCTCCCCTCCCCACCCATCCCCCCAGGTGTTTTTTGTCACAGTTTTTATAGTAGCATCATCTTCAGTGTTATGGAGCTCTAGAGAAACAAGAACTTCATGGAAGCTCAGTACAGAATCAACCCCCCATTTTTTCTGCTTTCAGGAAATGAACATGTTCAGAATTATCCCATTCTGACCCCCAAACCAGAATTTGGCTGAATCCAGTGCACCTTTCCCGTCTACCCATCTTGTAAATAAACAGATGTGAGACCAAAGCCAGTCAAAGACAAAGGCTTATGACATATATACATACATACAAACAAACAAACAAACAAACCCAAACCATGCTTATATAAGCCAAATTTACAAGGTATACTTAGGGATAATCTAGTGTTTATAATTGGAATATAAGACAACTTTCTTCCTATTTCCTATCAAATTTCAAACTGGCAAAATCATGTCCATCTTAAGAGATTGATCGGCTGGATATCATATCAGTCATAAAGCCACACACGCTTTTTACAGTTGTTTTTAAAGAAAGAATCACAGTTTAAAAAAAAGGAAGAGATGCTAAACAAACTTTGACTTGGATAATAATGTAGCTATCTGGGGGAAAACAAAACTCACCTGGATGATAATGCCAAAAATCAGATTGTTTAAGAGGAAAAATAAATAGGAAGAAGCAATCCAACCTAAACATCCCTTTTTATTTCCAGGTAAACAGACCAAGTTAGCATTACAAGTTTCCGAATCCTATACAGTAAGTTAGAATACTATGCATACTTCTTAATTTTCCCTCCTGTTACATGACTGTAAAATTAGTTCATGCCATTCCTGACTTTGAGTTCTGAAAGTGCTAAAGTGTGACAAATAATCATTGTTTTAAATGATCCGTCATAATGGGTTAATAGTTCATCTTTACCATGTCCAGGAATAACAAATTAAAGAGGAAACCTATGTTTAAATAGATATTCCCAACTTTAAAAAAAATGATTCCAGTTCTCCTGAGTGAGCAAAATCTCTGGCCAGATTAAGTTTTCAGATGACATTTTTAATCTTTTAGCTCTTAAGCCGACCAAAAACAAACTGAAAAGCTGGCAAAGGGTTAACCAAATGTTTTCAAAGTGTCGACATACAAGTGAGGGGTCAAGTCGTATTTCATTTAGCCCAGTTTGACCATATTTTTGGCTCTGCAAAGAAAATAGAGCCCTCTCAAACTCTTACAACAGTCATGTGGTTAAATCAGTCACAGATTCAACTGACACGAAATCCTTTGTGACAGCTGAAAGCAATGGATCCCTCGACAATTAGGCTGGAAAAAGTTGAAAAACTGAGAGTAAGTCATCACATCAAATTTTAGATAGAAGTTGTTTCCTTAATAGCTATGCTATTCTCCATGTTTCTTGAGGGGCAGCTCCTTTAAGGTGTTCAGAATTAACCCAGAGAACACTAGTGCAAATCCAAATTATACAACATAGTACATAAGTTTATCATTTTATTTATGCCAACTGAGAAGTAATAACTGGAAAGAAAGGGGCAAACAAGACATTGGCATCTCCCAGTTGCTCAAAACTGGGAAAGAGACATGGGCTTCGGCAAGAGCAAACCATTCAAAAGATAAACCAAGGGCGGAATGGATGACGCAAAGATAGAACTGCACCAGGGAGGCAGCAGTGGGAGGAGCGCCCCGGTTTGGGGCTCTGAAAGGCAGAAGCATCTGGCAGCACAGCAGGCTAACAACGGAGCCTGTTCTGGGAGATTAGCTTAAGCTTTCTTCCCTTCCCCCATCCCATAAAACTAAAAATGACAAAATTTAGTCCTTAATGGGATCATACTGTTCTTTCTTCATGTTGTCAACTTCACTTAATTTCCTCCATGCCATTAACATGCCTAATGCATATGTCAGGCACACGCCTGATGCTAGTTGGGCAAACAGAATGTTGTACAAAGGCGGCAATGTGTTAAAACAATTGAGCAAGCAAGTACTAAAAGTTTGTTGCTCTGGCCATATGGCACAGTGTTTAATTTCCCGTTGTGGAAAAATGTGGCTGTCATAGAAAAAAGTATGATGAATAAATTTTCTTGGGGAAATATATTATAATGAAGAGTGGCTTTCTGGGGAAATAACCAAAGGAATTTAGACTTTGTAAGGGGAGCATATGGGAAGTATTAAAATATAAATAAGAGTAGCGAGGCAGAGCGTTTTAAGAATGAAAGACATACAGAAGAAAACAAGGTGCTCTCTCTTGCTGGCCCAGTTATGAATGAGATGGTGCATATTTTTGTATTCAGTTATGAAAATAAAAAATGATTTTTGGGCTTGAAGAGAGGAGGAAAGTTTAGAGTCATTGGAGATTAAGTGACATCCTGAATGTCTGGGATAGAGGGGCAAACAGGATGGGTCTGTCTAATATAATTTAGGCTGCTCAGTAAAATTAACAGAATCTAGAACTTCAGTGGAGTATTATGGATTTCTCCTATTTCCCCACTCAGATGAAAAGACAGTAATAAAATGTATCAATTATCAAGTAGCTGAAGTACATGATTATCATGTAGGCATCATGAGATCTCTGTCAACTAAAAAAAGTCAAACTTTTGTCCCTTCCCATCTTCAGTCAGGCAAACACTTCACCCTGAGCTGACTGTGCTTGTTTGTCTATTTATACACCACTTTTAGGACTTGTACCTAATACCTGAGATAGTATCTTTCTATCCTTGACTTTTCCCAGTAGGAAAGTAATGGTGCCTACAGAGAGTGCTGTTATGAGTAGGCTGCACATTTCCCAAGAAGTTAGAAGAGGAATTAGAACAGTCTTCTCCAAATGGATATCCTCCAGATGCAGTGAACTACAACTCCTTTAATTCCTGGCCATGCTTTTTTGGAAATATGGAAGTATGGAAATATGGCAGTTGGATCCCAATGGGAGGGCACTTAATTAGGGAGGCCTGTTTTGGAGGGTGTGAGTGTCGGGGTAGAGAACCTGAGCAGAGACTCTAAAAGAAGCAGTGGGTGATTAAAGTGAAATAGCAACAGAGACAGGTATGGTAAGTAGTGGCCAAGGCTCATGGACTTGAGAAGTATGGACAATGAAGAAACATTATAAGTTCCATGGAAACAAAGTTGATCTTCCATTTATAACTGAAGGAAGACATAAACAGAGGATGGAGATCATCGTTCCCGTCTAGGCTATAAAACGTTGCTTTGCCAGACACAGAAAAATCTCTATCGCTCCTGTCTAAGGGCACAGACAATCCTTTGTCAGGACAGTCTTGCTGCACCTTACTGAGATAACACTCTCTTTGTGTGTTCTCTAGACTACGGTGGGCAGTATCAAAAGCCTTCTTCGGCTGTTCAGTTCAGATCAGATCACCAGTAACTGCTGTCTGCCTTTTCCCAGACAGTCTACTGATTGGAAAAGAAAGAAGAAGGTGACTGAAAGGGTGGGAGCACCAGAAGGAGAACAAGGAAAAAAGAGAACATCACAAAAAGGGAAAGAATGCATGGCAGCAATCCTGTACTTACTCATTATTTGATTCATTAACACTTTTCATTGACATGTGGCCCCAAATATTACCCCTCAAATAGACAGTCCTCAGGAGGAAAAAAAAAGTTTCCTTTCTTTAACTCTGAGCACAATGTTTCACAATGCTTAGCCCTTGGTGAGCTTTCCTGCCCAGAAATGAGGATAACCAAGCAGAAACAGCTTCTGCCTTCTTGGGAGCCCAACTTTAACAGGGCAGGGCAGGGCAGGACTTGTTACTACCCACTGGGGTGTGCATGATGAAAGACAGGGGTGAAGGAAAAGAAAGAAGAACATATCAGGGACTGCATGGAAGCAGAGGGCCAATCTTCTCTCCCCACACCACCTCACATTACTACTGCAAGTGTAAACAGAACTTATATGCACATTCTGTTTCTGGACAGAGATCAACTGAAAACATTGTAAAAAATAAGGAAATGTAAGGTCAGATTTTTAATTGGCAGGTGAATTTTCCATGAAAACCTCCTGTTAACAGAAGTACAAAAGGGAGGTCACCTCTGGGCTTTGCTAATGACTTCAGCAGATGACTTGCATGTAATGAGTTTTTGGACCATGTCCCACTCCAGAAATCTATGCTTTAGCTATAAAAACAACCAAGACAGTGGCTAAATGAATTATGATAAAGGAAACATAAATTAGCAGGACATGAAAAGGGCTATGGGAGATAAATGGTGTTTGGAAATTTATTTAATGGAGGAACTTAAAATATAACTTGAGGAAAACCCAGCAGAATGACACAAGTAGCAAGTAAGAAGAAGAGTTTATGTCTTTATGACAGCTACTAGAGGGCGGCATACAAGTTTGAAAAAAAATAAAAACAATAAAAAACAATAGATAGCAGAAGAGAGCTTTTATTTTTTCCAAAAAAATGTCTATTGCCATCCCAAGGTCATCTGGAGTTTTGCAGGCAAAATCTAGGACAGACACAATACAGAAAGAAAACCAGTCTTTGCACAGAAGGTTGTGTATGAGAAATATTTTCTGTATTAATCAGAACAGCTTTTTCCTGAGACAGCCCCTATACTGAACGTACCTCTGAACAGCTAGAGTGCAGGTAACAGCATCTGGAGCTGTAATGTGGTCTCTAGATTAGACATCTCAACTTGCATAAAAGAGTGTGTGCATGCTGGGCATAAAACTAGGCTCTGGCCGAGCTTGTTGCATATTATTCAAAATGTGCCCAAATTGATTGGTACTGTCCTTAAGGGCAACAGGGAAGGCTGCACAGACATGGGCATGATTAAAGTTGGCTATTTACTCTATACCTTTTCTGCTTTACAGTACTAAGAAGCATTATTTGAAAGCCTGAATAGACCAAAGCCATGATGGGCAATGGAGGTGAGTGTCTATGGGTCCGCCTGGTAATGACCAAGTTATATGGAAAATTGTGATTTGGAAAGTAAGAGGAGTAATAGCTAAAGAATATGAATGAATGAATGAATGAATGAATGAATGAATGAATGAATGAATGAATGAATGAATGAAAGAAAATCACCGTACTGTATGTTGCATGTTTGTGAAACTAAGGTAGAAGGGCGGATATAATCGATCTGAATGAAGGTGGCTGGATCTTATGGAGTGGAGTTAATGCATACATGCAAGGAAGTAAATGTTTAGATTTAATTAGGTACAAAAGGGCTAAGATGTAGACTGGAAAGAATGAATTGGTATCATCTATATGGGTGAATATGAACATAGCTTTCTGATAGTTGCATGTCATTCTCAAGTGGTGATAAGAACCTGAGATGAGTTCTGGGAAAAATTGTGCAATATTTTGAATATATGTGTGAGCCGATGTGGTGTAGTAGTTAGGTGCTGGACTAGGAACAGGAAGATACAGGTTCTAGTCCTCCTGTAGGCACAGAAGCCAGGTGGGTTACTTTGGGGGCAATAACTCCCTCTCGGCCCAAATCAGCATCAGGTTCTGTGACAAGCCAGCTGAAAAACAAAAACCCTTGTTGCATCATGCATGTATAGTTTCACTCCAAGAACTAGGCAAAAGCATTTCACATGAGCGGATCCCACAACCAAGAACAACATACTGAATGAATAAGATCTAGGAAAAAAAAAATCCTGTTAGGGGACATGAATGGTGGGGTGTTAATGAGAGTACAGAAAAAGGATTTGGACCATTTGTAAATCCAAGAATAAATGAGAATGGTGCTTGCTTGATGACTATATGCTTAGAAAAAGGTTTGTTTGTTTTGAATACATGGGTTAAGGAAGTACATGCAATGGAAAATAGGTTTTGTTTTAAATCCAAAACAAATGCATCAGAGCTTTGAAATTTAGTTGAATCATTCCAAGCTTTTTTCCTGATTTCTCCACTCCAGGAGATTTCTGCCCAGCACATGCATGTTTCAAGTCTGAATCCAGACCAAACACGTGTTTTGATATGGGCACAAATCATATCAGATTGGCTTTTGGCTGCATGGGCTTCTTCATGCACAGAATCTTTTGCACATCTTTAACACAGTTTAAGCAGAAGTTCGTTCATCTGTAATGTGGGAAAGGAATTAATAGAAATCTAAAAGCATGATTGTTTTGATTTCTTTATGATGAAAGATTGAGAGAATTAATGAAGGATGCAAGGGTGATGAGAGGTTCTGCATGTGGGAAAGACCATTGTTTGACAGCCTCATGAGTGGATCTTGGAAAAAAAATGAACCTGGAATGAACAACAGATTGCAAAAAAGAATAATCGTCCCCTGAGATACCACTCTGACTTCTTCATTTGACTGATAAAAGGAATTGCCGAGGAAGAATTCATGGCTCTGAGGCATTGCCTATGCAGATGATCTCCTGCTAGCTCCTTTATTGTCTTACCAAGATCCTGCAGTCAGCTATGCAAATGGGAAGGCTTACAATAATTCATCTACTTGGAAATGTTAGCTTTGGGTCACTGCAGTATCATTTTATTCCCCAACGCTACCGTAATTTGCTGAGCAAGGATGGTCACGGAAAGAGTCTCTGAAGGTGTCCCGCTATTCTGCCAGGTTAGAGTCTCTCTGCAGGCCAACCAGACATGCTGCTCAGCTTCCTTCTAGAGCACCAAGGGGCCAGCTTCAGTAGAGGGGTGTGTTCAGCTAACTGACCCAATGCTTTTGCTTGACCAGCATACTGTGGCTGTGGAAACACGGGGTCACATTAGGGGAGTACAATTTGGGGAAGAGAGCAAATCAGGCAACCCTGATGGTAATGGCAGACAAGGCGGATTGCTCACCTACCTTCTATTTTACATGATGAGATACCTTTCATGCCATTTCATAAATAGCTTTTAAAAAAGAAAGTGTAAGTGTGTCCCTCCCTTCCAATCTGGGCTGTGAAAAGAGGGGAAAGAGTTAACCTAGTGCTCCCTAATATAGATGCAGGCTAGAGCTCCTGAACCTGTTTTTTGCATTGTGAGAAAAAGCTCCCATTGAAGCAAATGACATTTTTGCCTCCAATAGAAACGGCAGGTGGGAAGGACCCAGCAGAGCAAAGGAAGTATTAAAGCCTCTCTGCTTGTGCCAGGATCCTGATCTGGGATCCGTTTTTCCCCAAACCTGCAAATTATTTCTAAAAAGCCACTGAAGCAGCTGCAACTGAATGAACATCGAGTTGGCGCTAAATGGGAATTTTCTGAACCGGGCTTAAAAAGCTACTGCTGCCAGGTTTCATTTCATGCAGGTCAAGGCCAAATTAAACACTACATTACAGTTGCAAGTAATATTCAGTTAATGGCTCCTTTTCTCCTTCAGCAAGGGAAGTCCTCAGGACTTCCTTAACCCTTCTTCTCCTAGCCGTTTCCTTCCTATAGTCCCCAGTCCCCCTTCCTTTCTAGCACAGCAAGCCATTTTTACCTCATAACATTCTTGGGGAAGAAGGAAGAGCTAATTTCAGTTGGGAAAGCTGCTAACGGAGGAGACTGTGGGGTCCCTCTACTCCGGAAGCTTTCCTGCCACCACTGTCCCCTCCAGAGAAGTGGCTGCTGGGCGAATGCTCTACAGATGATCCCAACCCTTCCCAGCTGGAGGCCCTCCAGATGTATTGCAACACCCATTTTTCCCAGCCAGCAAAAGCATTGTTTGTTGTGGATGGCTGCTTTACATGTTGCTGCAATTCCAATCCACATCAAGCAGGTGGGAAGGCAGGAGAGGGTGGATCCGATGTGTTAAAAGCAGGAAAGGGGATGAACTGGAAAAATGACCTGTGGCAATTTCCCAAAGACCTATGGCAGTTCCATGCCGCCCCTCCCCATGTTTGACTTCTGTAGTATCTTTGGAGCAAAGTTGGGGGCACTGTGCAAGAGAGAACACCTGCAAGGGCGTACCCTTTTATTTCAGCTGGGCGTCTCAGAGAAATGCAGATGGAGTGTTTTGCTTGGGATGTGTAGAGCTCCATTGGGAGGGGGCAGCTGAATTAGCCTGTCTCCCTCCCCCCATTGCACTCCTCCATCAGGGATTTGTTTCCAATGCAATCTCACAGAGGTGAAAGGTGAGCTCATGAACTGCGGTATGATTTAGTGTCGTTTAAAAGACACAACTCATTCTGCTTGTTGCTGGAACTTGTTCTAGAAGACAAGCATTGGGAAGTCATTGCTGCTCTCAGGAGCCCTGCTCTTCGCTGTCTGTTCATGTTTCATTGGTATTCTGGGTACTCAGTGGACAGAATAACATGCATTTGGCCCCAAGAGAAATGAAATACTCAGCTATAGAACCTGAAAACAATTCGATTGCCAGGCATTGAGAACAAAGCTTAATAAGGTAGCTGTTTTATACAGTAGGGGAAAAATATATTTGCACTGGTTCTATATGCTAATTAATAAAAAGATGTAAAATGCACAAATAATTGCTGTAATTTAAATAGCAGTTAAAAAGGTACAATTCATCTTTCCATAACGAAGAAGGCTGTGACCTGTGTGCCTGCTCAAACTGCTTTGCAGGTGCTCTTGATGGTTGACTTCTTACAGGCACTTGTGCTTCTTCTAGTGTTTCATCTTTAAACCATACTTGCACTGAACAGCCCTTCCAACAGAAAGTTCTCCTCTACAAAGAGAAACATATGATTCTTCTGTTCCCATTAAATTACTGCCTTCTTCCTACTAGGGAAGTACCTGTTATATCTGAAGAGACCCAAAACCTACCTTCTTGGATAATGCATAATGATCTTATCTGTCTATCTATCTATCTATCTATCTATCTATCTATCTATCTATCTATCTATCTATCTGTCTGTCTGTCTGTCTGTCTGTCTGTCTGTCTATCTGTCTGTCTGTCTATCTATCTATCTATCTATCTATCTATCTATCTATCTATCTATCTATCTATATCTATCTCATTAACTATCTATCTATCTCATTATCTAACTATCTATCTGTCATCTATCTAGAATTTTTCAATGTAGTAAAATGTACAAAACAAACAAGAACAAAGATAGAAAATAAGAAATAGAGGAAAAAAGAGAGAAATTAAAAAAAAACATACAATTACACCTTCCATCCTTCTCTCCATTGAGTGATTATCATCTTAAACTTTCCCACATCCTCTTTGTTCCTTTCTAATCCCCAAATCATCAATTTGTTTTTTTTTTCTTCTTTCAACAAAAAGTCTATATAAGGTTTTGAGTCTTTCAAAAAAGTTTTTATCGTTTTTTCTCTGACCAAACTGTTCAGCTTCGCCATTTCTGCAAGTTCAATTAATTTTACAATTCAGTCTTCCACTGTAGGCGTTTCATTACTTTTCCAAGTTTTTGCATACAATAATCTTGCCGTAGTTACCATATACAATATTAATTTCCCATATTTCTTTTGTAATTCCTTGCCCATAAAACCCAGTAGGAATAATTCTGGTTTCATCATGATGTTAGTCTGTAGTATTTGGATAATGCATAATGATCTTATTTTGTGAAGAAACAGGTATCTGAAAAAACACAACATTCTTAAAGATCTATCACAGTCCATTGTGTTAATGAGATAACCTGCAGAGCCTCTCCTTTGTTGACTGTGTTGGATTTTAAATAAATAATCTTAATTTCAAATTCACGCTCATCATTAAAATCACAAAACTAATAGTAGATCCTGACAAATCATTAATAAACCATTCGCAGAATAGGCAAACATTATGAGCCTAATGCTTCCCTTCCCTTTTGATGACAACTCCAAGCTAAATTGATTGCAAAACTGATCTGGAGAAAAACTACTCTTTCTAATGACAACATCAGAACCATGGGGTGATTATGAAGGGTGAGGAAAAGCATGTGATCAGCTGAACCGTCTTATGAAAAACTTGGTTGCCTGAATGCTTGTATTGCTAGAATTGCTGGTTGTGTTCATTATAAGGGACAGCATAGCTGAAAAGAACCATTTAAGGAAGAAAATGCACACGGGTATGGATGTGCAAACACACACACATACACAAGCAAATGCCTAATTTTTACTATTCATAAGATGTATGAGGGTTGCAATGCTTCTTCCCTCCCAAATGACAGGGTTAAATTTAAGGTGTGGTTCCTGCTCACCTTCTCTAAGCTCAAGAAGTAAACGATAGCTTTCCATTGACTTAAAACTAAGCAAACAAAACTCTTCACTGTCACAGAGATGTGAAGGGCCCACAGGGTACCTTTCTTGGAGAGCTTTGGGTGAGATGCATTCCCATAACATTCCAGGAGGTGCAGCAAAGGAAGAGCTGTGAAGAGAGCCTTGTATGTTGTAATCAATCTGGGAAATTAATAAATAAAGCCAAAATAGCAAGTAAAATTAAAAATCCTCTGCCATTTAATGGCAGACATGATCAAAGCCATGATGGACAGTGGAGGTGAATATCTATGGATCTTATGTAAGATAAGTGGCAAATTTTGCCTGAAAGCTTTCCTGAATCCCGAGATCAATCCCTCTTATTTTTTAAAGGAAGACAATGCTTTTAGGACATCGAAAAGGTGGGGAGGAATTTTCCCTTTTAGTCAAAGCAGATGCCATACACTGCTTTTCTGATTTACCCCCTGCAAGGGACAATATTCTAAGCTCCAGCACCAGGGTGCACAATCTGTGGCTCTTGGCCCGCTTTTGGGGGCAACAATGCCTTCTAAAAATTGCTGCTGAATGATAATTTTTGATGTGATAAAGAAGGAAAATATAAAATGCATTCAACTTATATTTAAATTAAAGCAAATTCTGTTTTTCTTGTGGACTGACCACATCTCATCTTTCCCCAGACCTGGCCACTGTTTGGTGGGTGGCCCCCTGGCAGGTGATTCAGGTTAAACCTTTATTTTGGCCACTGACCAGCATAGATTCAAAGGGAAGCGTGGCCCTTGGCCCCAAAAGGTCAGCATAGTCCTGCTCTGGTACGTAAGGAGACTTCCTTACTGTGTAAAGTAAGTATCAAGCTCATCTCCTGAACCCCACGTCCAGCATATGATCATTCACATTGTTATGATTTTAGGCACGATAATACATTTGCTTGAGAGCTAAATTGCTATGTGGACATCAGGGCAAATAAATGTTAAGCAAATAAAGAGAGCCAGCTTGGTCTAATGGTTAAGGCACCAGGCTAGAAAGCAGGAGATGGTGAGTTCCAGTCCCGCCTGAGGCTGGGTGACATTGGGCCAGTCCCTCTCTCTCAGCCTGACTCACCTCACAGGGTTGTTGTTGTGGGGAAAATAGGAGGAGGAAGGAGCATTAGGTATGCTCATTGCCTGGAGTTGTTTATAAAAATAATAAAGACAGGATTAAAAAATCTAAAAAAAATGTTCTCTAAAATGTCAGAGAAACTCCAAGCCATCTTTCCAAAAAGGAAGATTGAAGGAGAAGGGAATTGTTGTCCTAAATGGCCATTTCGAGCAGAAGCGCCAACAGGAAAGGAAGGAAGGAAGGACTCTTTGCCTCACATCCTCTTCATGCTGTCACTTCCCAAAGATTCAGGGCACAACCCCACAGAAAGGCTGGCCAAGGTGGTGTCAGAGGTCAGCCATGGCAAAGGACTGAGAGACAGCGATGAGGCAGTGCTGAAAACTGCCAGCCACAGCAGAAAGCTCAGCTCTGAATCTGCTAATTCTCGCAGAGGACAGGATGAGAAATGGCCTCATTTTAGACCTCCAAGTCTCCGGGTTTGTAAGGGAGGCTCCTAGGTGTCTTGATTGATTTGTCTAAAGTTGTTTTTTTTCCTGCACAGAGCAAGGCTCCATCAGAGCCACTGCTGTCTGATGAGCATCAGAGTGTCAGGCAGGCAATCAACAGCCCCCTTCGCCCACAGCAATAAATCTGCCCAAGAATTTGATTAAATATTTAATGATCTTAACAGCCAAAGATGAAATATTGTGTTTAATTTTGAACCAGCACACTTATTTATTAGACCTTTTAAAATACTGAATTGGTTTGAAAAGATAATATTCCTTTAATTTTCTTGTGAAAACCAGGACTTAATTAAAAAAGCTATTTTAAGACTTGGAGAGGGGTACTGAACAGAGAGGAGCCAAGAAATAAGCACTCTTGCATCCACATGCGAGGCCAAAAGAGGTGTGAGCTGGAAGGGAGGGAATATCATGCTCAAGCCGATGTCAGGATAAAGATAGGCCACAGGGAGGCTAATGAACATGTTTTGCATCAGGCAGGGAGGTTTCTTCTCACCAAAGCATGTCATGGAGCTTTTTCAGTCAGTCTTGATTGTGCTGGAAATTGGTAATATTGGGTCAGTTCACTTGTAACGGCACACTGATTGTTGATTACTCTAAATATTAAAAGCCATTTCTTGTGCAGACCAAAAAATTATAGCACCATCCCCATAAAGGACAGAGGTATGGATTAGCTTGGGGAGCCTTAAGGTTTGCAGAAGCCCAAAGGGGAGGGAAGGGGGGAATCACAAACAGTCCAATGAGGATCGGGGGTGCTCGGTGTCTACAGAAACAGGAGAAAGAAATAGAAAATGTGGGGGAGGCTTAGGCACCTGGTAGAAGCCATAGTGATGTCACACTGTGGTCACGTGCCCCACCCCCAACATGGTTTTGCCCATGGAAGCAGGTGAAAGGAGTAGAACAGGGTAAGCTGAAAACGGGCACAGCAGGCTGGAATCCTGAACCGGACACTACAGAATTTTCCAAATGTACAGCTGTACATTTGCTCCGAATGTATAGCCATACTGGCTCAATAACCTGGACTATTGTTCCCACATTCTCGCCTGAGTTATATCTCCCTATCAAAACTGTCAGATGCTGCACGTTTTTTACACTCACAACTAGGTCAGAGGCTTACCTGCTTACATGTTCCTTCTTTTCCCTTAATCTCAGTATAGGATGGCTTGTTTTTCCACAAAGCCACTCAGACAGGGGTCAGCAACCTATGTTCCTCCAGATGTTGGAGGACATCAAGTCCCATTAATTTTGACCTCTGCCTTTGGTAGGGCTAATGGTGGTTGGAACAACATTTTGCTGAACCAGTTTTTCAAGTCAATCCCTGCTCTAGGAAGAGAAAGGTAACCTGAAGAAAGGTAACCCACTGGAACAAGCTTCTCTTGAGTATACAAACACATTATTTGCCAGAAGTTTGGGTAAAGACTGAATTATACAAGAATGCTGAATAAGGAAACACAAGACCTAACCTCTGCTCCCAAACCTCAGGAAATCTGATAACCAATTTATTATCCAATTTGTTTGTAGCCATTGGCTCTGCTTTTTGCTCATTTTTCTGCTGCTACAATACTTTCTTTTTAAAAGAAAACATCACATGTCAAAACATTCAGATCTACAGTTCCATCTTGCTTGTTCAGAGGCATTAGCTGTTTCCAGTACTTGTTACACTCACAATCTGGGAGCTTAAGGAGGAGATTTCTCAGTAACCCTTGCAATGAATGTTTAGGGTAATGTAGGGATTTAAGTCCATATTGCCAAATTGGGGGGGGGGGGGGGAAGGATCAGCTTTTCATATTAATTCCAGATGAAAATAGACCAAAGAAACAGGAACTGTGCTAGATCTCATCTGAATGTCCACAGCAGAATTTGGGATTGCTCCAGTATTTCCCTTGGGTATGATTTGGAACCATACTTAATTAACTAAGCTATTTTCTTTCAAAAGGGGTTATTTCTGATCCAGTTCCAAGCTTTTTGACACTTTTACACTTCCAAATATGTCACTGAGGATTTGTGAAGGTTCAAATCCTTTTCCTCACCCTCCAGTGACATACGAGGCTCATCCTTACATTTCCCTAAGTGTGGCACAAACCATTTTTATATAATGTATCCTCGTGGTATTGCAATCACCTCATTTCCAGCCCACAGTTAAGGTAGCTTGAAGTCATATTTAGCTGTTCCAATTTCAAAGTAATATTTTCTATCTGCTCCCAGCACAATTTTCGTAATGGATCAAATCTAGGACACTTTATCAGTGATGTGATTGATGAGGTAGTCAGAGGCTGGGATCTGCCCAGCTCCTACTGGTAATTTTTGGCTTCTGTGGGCATGTCCCCACCCCTCTAGTCACTGCCCACCCCATAGCTATTTTTGCTTGGGCTCCTGAAGAGACTGGAAACCTGGCTTCTGTGGAGACATCTGCCCATGACTGGCACTTTCTGAAGCATTTGTCAGGTCTTATGTGGCCTCTTTATATATATGTGTCTATGTAATAAAAAAAAAAAAAAAGAACTAGCATTCTCTGGAGAAGAGGCTAATCTTGCGCTGCACTGGAGATGGATTTAAACCAGGAAAGGAGCTGGGTTCTGCAAGCTGTGAGTGGCTGTTTTTGTCATCACTACTTAGATCACTACTCAGGATTTTTTTTTTTTTTTTTGTCTGCACTCAGTCATTGCTGACCCTGCAGTGACTGCTTGGACGAGTACTTGCAGTTTTCAAGGCAACTGTTTTTCGGAAGTGGTTTGCCAGAGCCTCCTTCCTAGAGCAGAGCCCAGCTGGCGAGCGCAGGAGGCAGGGTTTCCGTTGCTTCGCGCCCTTTTCGGGCGCACACGGTTTTTCGTGCTTACCGGCAACTGCTCCCGACTCCTTTTTGCAAGGCGCCGCCAGCATTTTTCCTGCCACCGGAGTGAGAGTCCCCATTTATCTACTCACGTGAGTTTTCGACCTGTTGGGTTGACAGGAACTGGGGAGGAAACAGGAGCTCACCCTGTTTAACGCGAAGGCTGGACTCGAACCGTTGACCATTTCTGGCAGGCAACTTTCAGCGTCATTAGGAACAAATACAAGTTAACCATCTTTTATTGTTTACTTTCTGAACTAGAAGCTTCATTTGTGCCTTTGTAGAAACTTGCCTTCTGGAATTTTCCCACATGCCGCAGCGCTGTAGCACTAGAACAGTCCTTATTAGAATAATCCTTCTGCCTTTCCTTTGAGTGAATCTCATGTATTCCATCTTCCATATATATCCATTCATACCATCACAAAAATACACGGCAGAACTCATGCAGCTACAAATCATTGTATGATAACTACATAGTAACACCAGTCGCAATACGGTGACACTAGTGAACTCCAAGTCCTCTCCAAAACTATGCGAGGTGCCACAGGGGT
Source organism: Python bivittatus (assembly GCF_059951505.1). Taxonomy (NCBI): domain Eukaryota; kingdom Metazoa; phylum Chordata; class Lepidosauria; order Squamata; family Pythonidae; genus Python; species Python bivittatus. The sequence goes on along the minus strand of NW_028277040.1, from coordinate 6,412,862 downwards.
CGGTGCTCTCACCCCTCATATTCAACATCTACATGAGATCCCTGGGTGAGCTCATCCATCGCCATGGGGTGAGGTATCATCAGTATGCATTGTGCATTCTGCCCCTGGAGACTTAAGAGATGCTGTAGACATCCTATCTCGGTGTCTGGAGGTCCCAGTTAGACTACTGCAATGCGCTCTACATGGCACTGCCCTTGAAGAGTATCTGGAAACTTCAGCTGGTGCAAAATGCAGCAGCCTGAGCAGTTACTGTATGTGTTTTTCTAGTAGGAAACATGTTACACCTCTGCTTTGCGAGTTGCATTGGTTACCAGTTTGTTTCTGGGTCCAATTCAAGGTGCTGGTGTTGACCTTTAAAGCCATTCATGGCATGGGGCTGGGCTATCTGTGGGACTGCCTCTCCCTGATTTCATCTGCCCATCCTACCAGATCTAGCAGAGATGGCATGTTATGGGTTCTGTAGCCTAGGAAGCTAAATTTGGCAGGCCCCAGGCAGCAGGCCTTTTCTGCTGTGATGCCTGCATGCTGGAATCTTCTCCCCGCTGTGGTGAGGTTGACCTCATCATTGTTGAGCTTCCGGAGGTCCCTTAAGACTTGGTTATGCTTGCAGGCCTGGGGACCGCAGGGGATGGGGGAATTAGTGAGGTGGCTCCCTTATTTTTAACATCCTTTTATTCTCTATTTTATTCTCTATTTTATTTTGCTTTTTATATTTTTTATGTATTTATTTATTGTTTTAGCTTTGTTGTACACCGCCCAGAGTCACCTGTGGTGAGATGCGTGGCTATATAAATTGGTTTAATAAATAAACTAAAAAGTTAAATGAAATCACTGTTCATTTAGTTTACAGTGTTCTCATTAGTTTGTCAAATCTTCTATGAACAAACAGTAATGCCCACAAGATAGGTAGAGATCAATAATATGCAAAATGTACTGTAGATCTAGCATGTTCTTAGTAATGTACTGATTCCATTTCCACTAATCATTAGTGCAACAGTATTTGAAACAGGTGGAACTGAACTGAATTGGGGAATTTGTCAACAAAATATCTTCCCTTTCTCTGCACCTTCACTTCCTCTCAGGAAGGTGGGACAATCCCATGGAATAGATTTAGTGGGCCCAGAAGAAGTTGTGCTGATGGGAGGACTAGACAGGAAAATCCTATTATGCAAATACATTTGTGCAACATCAGATGTCACCCTCATTTCTCAGTCTGCTGGCTTGCAGTATTCCTTTTTATATCATCATTATTACTGAAAACAAGTTCAGTGAATGCATTAGCTTAGCAATTGTGATTTTCAGCCTGATGCTCTGAATGTAATTTCCCTCACACCCAGATTTTCACTGGGAGCAATGTCACAGATCCACAGTATTCTTCCTTCACACTTGGCTGTAGAACCTGCAACAACGAAATGCCAGACCTAGATTATAACCAGCCCCAGAGCTCTTTCAGAAGGGTAGCTGCTATTACCCTAGGGAAGCTTTCTTATGAATATATTTACACACCAGTAGTTTGTGTATTTATTTTTAGCTCACATTCCAGGATTGATAGAAACAAATATGTTCATGATTCCCAAGGGGGGCTATCTCATAGATGAATAATACATATGAACTGAAGGGTTTGTTCAGTTACTTTCCTAAACAGAAGAGATCTGTACCATCCACACTTGAAAGTTCACTTTCAACCATGCAGGATTGTATCAGGAATCGATGCTAAGCTGGAGAAGCTATGGGGCTATGTAATAATGCTATGCAGAGCTGATCTGCGCACTTTTAAAAGAGTATTCTTGAACCCGAGAAAGCCACAAGAGTTGTTTCAAAAGATGGATTACTTTCCCTGCCAAGGTTCAGGTTCTAATCTCAGGAGGTGTGCAGTCTGGCCCATGGCAAACTGTTGGAAGGGAAGCAATGGCTTCTACAACATCAACCATGGATTTCATAAACAATCAGATTCTGATAGTCAGCCCCAAAGACTTGATATTTTCAGATGCTAAAATAAATTAGTCTAGGGTAACCCAATATAAGAACTGCAAACTCAACTCTTTCATGTGGTAGAAATATAGCTCTTGCCTATGCGTCTTTCATCCTTTTTGTTCACAACTATCAGCTATCAATAGCTGCAGTGAAGCTGTTTCCCTGGTCCCATATTCTGTCTCCAACAATCCTTTTCTTCATTATTGTATTTATTTATTTATTATTAAATTTGTATGCCGCCCATCTCCCCCCAACGGGTGACTCTGGGTGGCTCACAGTTAAAATCAAAAACCCCATGAACAATTAAAAATCCCCCATAAATAGTTAAAATAAATAATCCATTAAAAATCAAATCTAAACAACAAACCCTGTACATACATACTAAAAACATTCAAGATGATGGGAGGAGGGCAAGGTCAATCACCCCACAAGCCACCTCCACTGGTGCAAGCCCCCATCTGGCCCCCAGGCCTTCTGGCACAGCCAGGATTTCACCCCTTTCCTGAAGGCCATGAGAGTGGGGGCACCCCGGACCTCAGGAAGCGTTTTGTTCCATAGGGTGGGGGCCACAGCAGAAAAGGCCCTCTGCCTAGACCCCACCAGGCAAAATTCCTTGACCAGTGGGGTCTGCAACATGCCCCTTCTGCTGAGGGGTGGGCTGAAGTAACCAGGGTGAGACGGCTCCTCAGATAACCTGGTCCTATGCCATGAAGGGCTTTAAAGGTGATGACCAACACCTTGAATTGGACCCAGAAGCAAACTGGTAACCAATGCAGCTCATGTAACAGCGGTGTTATATGTGCCCTCCTAGGAACATTCAGAACTGTCCGTGCAGCCTTATTCTGCACCAGCTGTAGCTTCTGGATACTCTTCAAGGGTAGCCCCATGTAGAGCGCATTACAGTAATGCAACCGGGAGGTGACCAGGGCATGAGTGACCATGTGGAGGTCTTTCACCCACCCATTTCTTTCACCCACCCATGAAACACTGTGATTATCATTTCCTCATCTGCCGTCCCATCAGTCCTTTCATACTTTCTTTCACTTTAGCCTCTAGAGAGGCTACTCCTGCTACTTCTCCAGTTCTGCTTCCTCTCCGTCGTGACAGGTACAGTCTTCCCAACTGTTAAGCATGCATGCAGATTTGCTACTGCCGTTCAACTCTGTTTCATTCTTCTTTCCAACACTGTTGCGGAGCTTTGCATATATAGTTCCCAGGCCTTAGCATCTCCCCCTTATGATACTCTCCTCTTACCTCGACTGAAGTGGATGACTTTTTAACATTTTCTAAAGCTAAAGGACTTGTGTTAGGTTTACATAACTGATATTCAATTAAATAGGAACAACATAGAATGATGGGGTTAGAAGGCATCTCAAAATAGCACAAATCCACACTGCTGCAGTAAATTGATAGCCATCTAGCATTTTGAACAAATGAGAATATAATATCTTTTGAGCAGTGAACCAGTTTAAAATATCAAGACAATTAATGTATATCTTATTTATAATTGCCCCTTTTGAGCATGGTTAACTATTTTTAAAACATCTAAATACAATCCTTTGAATATTTGAAGACAGAAGTAGAATCATTTTAGTTTCACATACCTAACCCCTTTGAATTTTCTTCAGAGGACTTGATATCCAGGACCATGACTTTCTTTGTTGCCCTTCCATGGGCACATTCCTATTTGTCAAAATTTTTCCTAAACTGTGGTACCCTCATAAGTTACACAAAGCAAAATGCAAAGTAGAACTGAGTGAAGTAGAAGAAAATAGTATTGGACTTCACTGTTTAACACATTCCTCCCCAATCTGTTATCCTCCAGATGGCCTAGATTTCTCTAAAGATATCAGAGGCTGAAATGAACCTAGGACCAGTTGTGCACATCCTGGGTAAGATATGGGTGAACATAGAGCTTTAGCATCCAGTATGTCAGGTTCAGCCTGCACTGCACGCCTAGGAACTTGCCCAGCCGCGCTTTAGTCAATTTCACCGCTCGAGCGCTAGCGCAGAAAGAGGAAATGCGAAACCTCAAGCTAATGAATGGGCCCCCTGGCGCCACTTCACTAATCTGGAGCGGATGCGTTGTGTTAACGCCAGAGGGCCGCGGGCGCTATAGACAAAGGAGAGAGCCGCGGAATTGAGGAAGAGATCAGCGCGCGAGGGGATGCTCCCGGCTGGGCGCGCGACAGAAGCCCCAACGAAGGCAACAGAAGGCCACGACCATGCAACAATCAAAGAAACAAGAGAACTGGGCTGAACCTGCCATTCCAGTGGAAGGGGGGGATTACAGGGGGCAATCTGCAATCTAATTTGTAATATGTAACCTAGCAACGGGGCCCGCGGGGGGATTGAGACAACTATAAAGGAGTAATGTAAATGTACCAAGCCAGTCCTGGCTTTGCTTGTGACTGCTACGTTACGCATGAGTAAACCTCTTTTGTGAACCACACGTGTCACGGGAGTTTCTCTGTCGAACGGGGCAAACCTTACACAGTATACATGTTGCATCTAAATATAAGGAATAAAATAGGTGAAGAGTTTATAAGTTATAGTGTTCAAGGTGAACTATATTATAACATGTGCTGCAGAGTTCCTTCAGAGTGAGAAGTGATGAATCTATTAATTTGTTTTTTTATATTATTCTTTTCATAACTTTGATCTCTCCCTTATCCACATCAGTTTGCTTTTTAAAAAACATTCATATGAAAATGTGAATCCATTTTATAATCCATTTGCATATACATTTTTCCAAGCCATTTTCAATTTTGTATGTCATATATTTTCACTCATCTCTGCTATAATATATAGAGAACTGTAGCATATTATTCAAAGAAATGAACATTTCGGATGGCTGTACCTCATAAAATGATTCAACAGTGCAAGATTAGGTAAGTCTGTATCAAAATAGGAAATGAAGAAATGTCTTCCTTCTCCTTACTTAAAAAGAACAAAGCTGTATAACTGATGATTTGGGATGCGTGAAGTGGTGCTATTCCAGTCTGGCAAGTTCTTTAGCATCAACCCACCTCCCCAAAGCGTTGAGGCAGAGCCAATCTGCCTGATCTAGCCACCTCACCTTGATCAAGGGGGCTTCTGCACATCCGCTGTGCATGCGCACAAGCTCTAGTCATTTGTTGGAACTGAGTGGTGTGCCTGCTGTGCTCTGTGGGTTGTACAGAGTGCCTAACTTTGTTGAGCACTTGAAAGAGTTATTTTGATCAAAGATTTGTCGAGACACAACATCCATTCAATGTTCTACAATTCTCCATTGACAATAGCTTTCCATCTAAAATGGAGATTTCTGGATAATTAATATTCTTGTACAGTCCTATAGTAGCCTTTTCAAAGTACGGGATCATTCTCTCTGGTATATGGAAATCTTTCTAAATATTCCTATGTATTATATTACTTTTCTTTTGGCTATCATAGACTAACACTACAGTTATTTTCCTTTATAATTGCTTTCTTATGAATGAGAACAAGCTATACATAATGCACAATCTTGCCCGGGCTTGCATATGGAGACAGTGGTTTTATGCAGCTCTGTGCGGGAGAACATGAATCAATGTGGGATCTCCAACCTTGGGAGAATTAATAACTCCAAGAAAACAGGAATATAATCCCAATGCACCATCAAATCCTGGGAAACATTAATAATGGAGGGATCAAATCTAAGTCACAGGAAATTGTTAGAGCACTGGTTTAAGTATCCAGGAAACCACTTTTCAAGAACCATATGCTACTCTGGTCACTTTATATTAAAAAAAGTTCCCATATGAGAATGGAGAAACTATTGGACAACAAAAATAACTCAGACATACAATCATTTCATTTATTTTGGAAAAAAAAAGTTAGGTTAACCCTTTTTGCATTCTCCAGATAATAAATTTTGTATTGAAAATAAATAAGCACAGCTAAATACATCTTGTAAGAGAAAGAGGAAAAAATGCCAAAGGTGTACATATACTGTATTCATGTGGGGTAGGTTGGCTGTATCTTTGCAATCACAAAATGAAAATGCAGAAGACTAAACAGGATAAAAGGAATAATTTAATAGAATGAAGACAGTAGAATCAGCAAGGGGGAACCGCTGAAATACAAAGCTTGTCATACAAAGTTGTTACACCTGAAAACAAAAAACTCTGAAGCAAAAAGGAATCCACAATGTGTAATATAATATTGTCTTGAGTAAGTTGTTGTGGTAAATAAACAAATATATAGGATGATGGCCCCAGAAAGGCCAGAAAGACATCTCCAACTATTTGTGATCACATCAGTAACGTATGTGGCAAGGAGAGAAATGGGCTTCCGCTCTGGAAAGGGTGTGGTGTTATCATGGTCTCCCCTAAATTTGAACAAACAAATGAACATTATGATCTCTCACATACTGACTTCCAACAAACCTGCTTAAAAGTGGAAGATTGTCTGGTGAATTAAGGACTTCTCTTTGGCCATGCATGCTTTAGGATAATTTCCCCCAAACTGGTGTTCTTTAGAACTATAGTTCCCATCACCCCTGGCTTTAATCTCCATTCAAAGACATCCACAGACAGGATAGTTCTGCATTTACTGGAAGCTTGCTGGGTTAAGCACATCAGTGAGGATTTCTGACATCACAATAGGAGCAATGAAATATTCTACCTCCGTAGATAGATGGCTGGAATGAATGCTTGGAATAACAATAGAATTTTCAGATTTTTGACCCCATTTTCGCACTGTAAGCACTGTTCTGTTCGGTGTTCTACACAACTACCTTCCTTAATTTAGAATTTCTTTCCCACATGTATGTCTGGTTGGTGAATCTCAAGAGTCTAATATTAAAGGAAGTATCTACTATTACTGTTACTGTAACCTTACAATAAAGGTAGTGTTAATACTCATGGTTGGTGCTTCTTGTCTGAACTACCTTGAAAGGCTGACATCAGTCTTGCAAGTCTGAAAGTACATCTCGCCTCCACTCACCTTTACAGTCCAAGAAACTAGGGAGGGTCCCTTCTGAGGTGTTTGCCATGCCTCCATTCCTTCCACAGGTTCAGCTGCCTCTTATCTGACCGCGGCCTGGTCTGAGGTTCCTCCTCTTTCTGTCTCTCATGGACATTCTCACAGACCATTATACCATGGAACAGGAGTCCGATATGATCTACAAGCCATGAATATGCTTCCTCAGGTGCAGTGCTACCACCTCAAGAACCACCATTGAAGCTGACTGAGAGCTGTTATGGACAAACAGCAACTCCAACTTGCTAGGATTCAATTTTAGCCTTTTTTCTCCCATCCAAACTCTAATAGCTTCCAGGCAGTGAGACAAAGCTACCATGGCATTTCCAGCCAGGTCTGAAAGGATGATTTATACTTGAGTATCATTACTATGCTGACAATGATGATACTTCATCCTGAACCTCTGGATGATCTCTCCCAGCAGTTTTCTGTAAGTGTTAAATAGCAGGGATGGGTGGACTGGGCCCTGGAGTACTTCACAGACCCCCTGAAAGGTCAGATCTCCAAGAGAGGGATATCACCATCCTCACCCTGCCAGATTTTGATAATACATGCCAAGTCAACTTGGTCATCTACAACCAAGTTGTGAATTGAACCAGCAGAATCGTGAGCTCAAGATCACCTGTGATTTGATCACCAGGACCAAGAATTGGGCAGACAGGCCAGAAGTCAAGATCAACAGCAAATTGTCAATTACCTTTCATGTTCCTCCACATCTTTGAGGTGGCAAAGGCATACATCACTGAAAGAACAGTCGTCCAGAGTTGTGCTTTAAGATGGGTGATCATACAAATCTTTTAAACAAACAAGGGAATAAATAAGCAAGTATGCAGCTACTGAGATATTTTATCCTTGCCATACCCTGGCACAGTTTGAGGTCTCAAAGAGAATCTAGCAAACATTTCCCTCTTAGCAGAAAATGCTTTTAAAAAACCACTCAAATCCTATTCTATACGTATTATATCCCCATAAAAACTATGGAAATTCAGGCTAGGGTAAAATAGTCTATTACTGAGACAATATACAGTGTTAACTGATGAAATGGAACTGCTTGGAGGATGTTAAAAATGGAGGTTAACCAAAGCAAAGCTCTGCTTGTGAAAGCTAAAGTGCAAGTGAAGTGGTTGAATTTCAGTGTCTCTGAGAGCAGCCTCTAAGCTCAGTAGCCAGACTACTTGCTTCTTACTTACTTACTCATATCATCCAACATCAGTAAACTATGTGGGAATCTCAGTGGTGGTGACTGTCCATGAAAGTCCAGCATTCTGAAGCTTTCAAGCAGATCCCACTCACTGCAAAGAGGTTGTCTTTATAGTAAGTTAGTCAGGTTCAGCTGCAACTGTAATAAAAAGACACAGATAAGTGTCGGGGACACTACGTTCATAACTTTACAAGAGAAAGAAAGCAAGAACATGCTCTCTAAAGGCAGTTTCTGAGTTGGCTAAAATCAATCTGGACATTTCTGAATGTCTTTTTGCTCTCCCATGGCTTATGTTCCCTGACATTCTCAAATATCCTGTGTGTTTCTTCAGACTCTGATGCTGTTAGTATGAAGTCCCAGGCTCATTCCAAAAGCCAATTTCATGCTGACCTCATTGAAAGAGATAGAGGAGCCAAAAACTGGGAGTCATTATTTACATCACACTGGACAAAGAGTTCCAGGACAGCAAAATCAAAACTTCAGCAAAATGACGCTGAAATAACTGTGGCCAACCTGCTGCAGGAGATGTGGAGCTCTTTGAATGGGGTTCATTTTTTTAAACATAACTTTCTAAAATGATCACTGCTTTAGGAAACAACATAATCAAGAAATGGCTCAGAGGCAAACATACTTCAAGCTTAAACCACACAAACGTTAAATACGAACAGCCATTTTCTTGGATTAATCAATTCTAAAGGGTTTTGTTCTTCTTCTCCCCACCTCCATCTCACGCAGCTGTCATCTGCTAGGCAAAGGAACATGTTCTATTTCAAGGCTGTTAATGCTGGAGCAGCTGCAGTGCTACAGAGATTCTTTTTAAAAAGATAAAATTAAAGGCAAAGACAAAAACAAATTTCTTAACAGCCCCGCCGGCTGATGCTGTTATTATAACAGGACTAAGCTAAACAGTATATCATATATATATGAAAAGCCCTGCATTTAACTGCCATATGGTGTGCTATTTGCCTGGAGCATCTTCCCTTAATAGCCAATATTCATGAATTGGGTTCCATCAAATGTGCCTCCGCACACACAGAACATGCAAATTCCTGCCCTCTTCTTACTCTGATTCAGTCTAAAGATTGGCAGCCAGGTAGCATGGGTATCATCAGCAATATTATATATCCAGTCGCTGATGGCTCTGTGCCCACTTGATCCAAATGGCCTTGTAACTGATGCTGCAGGTAATATTGAGGCACCCTTTTTTAGCCCAGGAGCAACATGGACTCTCTGCAAACATGTCTGGTGGTTTGGGCAGAGACCAAAGGAGGTTGGAAGACCTCTTCATCCATGTGTAAGTCCACCCAATTTCTTGAAATGTTCTCGCTCAGTTGCAATACTTGTGCGTGTGTGTGTGTGCCTTTGAGTCAGTCTTGATTCCTAGCAACTGCCTGGACTACTCCCTGCATATTTTTGGCAAGGTTTTTTGGAAGTAGTTTGCCCTTGCCTCCTTCCTAGGGTTGAGAGAGGGGGACTGGCCCAAGGTCACCCAGCTGGCTTCGTGCCTCAGGTGGGACTAGAACTCATGGTCTCCTGGTTTCTATCCTGGTGCTTTAACCACAACACCAAACTGGCTCATTTTAGTTGAGATACTACTAACAAAAAATAAAGTGCAGACTTGAACTAACTATTCCGTAAGACTCAAACACTTCCTGCAGTTGAAAGGTGGACCTATCCATCACTTCACTCCTTTACCTGCTGAACAGTATTTTCTATATATAGACCTTGAAAACAACTACTATCTTTCTGCTGCTTTCTAAATGTTTCATGAAGAGTTGTGAAGATCCAGATCCAATTCTGGTTATTTTGGAGGGAATCATGTTCACTTCACCTTAGAATTACAGAATCTCACTACCCACAATGGAGGAATGGTTGGTAGAAATGATGGAACTTGCTGAGATGGCTAAATTGAGTTCTTTGATCAGAGAAAAGACAATATCTACATTTATTGCTGACTGGAAACCCCTTATGGACTTTTTGCGTAAAAAAGGGAAAAAAATGATTTTGATTTATGATTTTGATGATTAGACAGGATAGATTATAGAAAGAAGAGAGACATGTTGTAACTTTAGAGAAAGAGGTAAATTTATAATTGTACTTATAACTGCTGTAAAGATCGGAAGCTACTTCTTTGTATCTTTTTTCTTTCTTTTCTATTTTCTTTTTCTTTTCTTTTTTTCCTTTCTTGCACTTTTAGCTTTGTTTTTCTTTTCATTACTTTATATTAGTTTGTATTAGTTTTTATCTTCCTCTTTAAAAATCTTTAATAAAAATTACACACACACACACAATCTCTCCCAGTTGGCTCAGCTTGATTGGGATTTGGGATTTAATCTGAGAATGATTTATGTCCTTAGGAGGCAGTTCATATTATTTTCCTATATTTTCTAAAAAAATAAATGAGGGGCTGCAACAAGACCTGGGAAAAATATATTCCCACCCACCCCTTAGTTCTCTCTTCTACATTTCCTTTCCCTCACTCTTTATCCCTTTTCTGGCTTTGTCTTCCACACTGCCTAGGGCCTCTTCAATGTCACCCTTCTTTTTTAATTCTACTCTTTTTGTTGGCTGTTTTCACATCCCTTCCCTCACCTTGTTAATACTTCCTTCCTTGTCATTACTTGTTCTAATATTATCTCTATTGCTATTTCTGCCATTCACATTTCTCCTCCACCTTCTTCTATGCCATTTCTTCTTCTTCTAGTTCTATGTGCTTCCACTCCTTGTCTCACATGTTTCTGCAGCTCCTCTCCATTCATTAATTTCTTCTCCTTCTCCTTCTCCTTCTCCTTCTCCTTCTCCTTCTCCTTCTCCTTCTCCTTCTCCTTCTCCTTCTCCTTCTCCTTCCACTCCATTTGGAAGCACCAGTCAGGAGATCAAGTCAGCTAACTGAATTTTGCATCTTCTCAATCATCTCTTTCATGCATCCAACATCTTTTCTCCTACCTTTTGCTTCCTCCCCCATTCACACAGCCTAGTACTTCTGCAGTGGCTTCTGGAAATGTTATAAAGTGGGCTTGCCAGTCATATAAGGCATGCATACAGGGAATTTGTCACATGTGGATTCCTCCCCCTCCACTTTGAAACTGACCAACTGATGCAGAGATTGTGTATAAGGATACATTAGCTATAGAATAATGAGCACACCCCAGTCAACATGGCTGTTAGAGAAAGTGAAGTAAAACAAATGCTTACAGCACAAGTAGATAAATTGTGGGTAAGGGTTCTACAGATGGGAGAGGGCACAGGAATATATGGCACATCAGAACCTGGAAGACTTACAAGTCCTTCATTTTGGACATTTTCATAGGCTCTCTATTCAAAGTCCATACCTCCAAAATCAACAGTGCAGGGAATTAAGAATTGTTTTGATCTACCACTGTACTTCTGCTAAATGTCCAATGGCTTCTCTTCCTCAGATGTCAGTATGCTATAAATATGTCTCCAATTCATCTCTCCTCACCAATAGCATGGTGTATATGTGTAGCCTCTACAGCAATAGATACAGAGCCACTGATGGACTGCAGTGATCTCACTTAGCAAGCCTCCAAATAAACTGGCATCTTTCATCCATCATCCTGAAAATAAGCCTGAAGGAATCCATACTGCAAACAAACATGGTTCTATATTGACATCTGTGCTCATCTCAGTGTAGGAGATCTCAAAAATGGGATATGCAAGTACAAACAAAGGAGTTCCTCCATAAATGCCCCTAGTCCCATATTCCCCTGCACTAATCAGGGAGGTCTGAATGAGCCTCATAGACTCTGGAAGACACTGATAAATCCAGGATGAACCTTTGGTGAACAGGGGTGTAAAATACTCTTTAAATTTAAAATAATAGCTTAATAAATCTTAAAAAAAAAATGGATCAGGAAACCCCAACACTCAAAAGAGACAGGTCGTGGGCGTGATTAGTATCTCCTAGGTTTTAGTTCATATGCCTTGCGGTAGACCTTTGTGCATTGTGGCACTTGATTTACTAGGTAGAAAAGCAAAATCTCAGCAGTTTGCTAGTCTGAGAAGAATGTCAGCTATGCTGGCAAAAAAAGTAACCTTTGAGCTGAAAACCTTAACTCTCTCATGTACCTAAGTCAAAGGAACTGCTGCCCCAAATTTTGCATCTGTCTATCAACATTTTTTTATGTATTTAAGGGATTAACAACTGAGGATTGGAGGTAGAGGGAAAACCAATGGCCTACTCCTCTACTAATGGCCTCAGACTTTCATTATAACTGAAGGGCTATTCTGATGTTTAATTCATCATTGTCTGCATTAATATCAAAAAGCCTTTGGCTTCCTCAAGTTGATTACTATTTCTGTCAAAACTGTCCCATCTAATAGAGAAAATGGATAAATAATGACCATTTATTCCAAGCTGCTGCATTATAATTATGGTTTTAAAAGTCCCCATACTAGTAGGTGACTTCTCATCTGCTTATGCTGCTTAATACGCCCATTTCTTCTCTCTCCCTGCCCTAGGGAGACCTGGAGAAAAACTAGCTCCCTTCCATCTGTATCTGGACTTTTCGTTTCCAATGAAAGGCCCAAAGCAAATCAGTGAACCTAAGAACAGCCAATTGCCTATTGCTTGTAGATGCTAGCAGAGGGCAACCTGCTGTCCTCCAGATATTTTGGTTACAATGTCTGTATGCTTCAGCCAACATAGGCAATAGCAGGGATTATGGGAGTTGTATTCCCAAACATCTGCAGGAGAGCATCATCAGACCATGGTCAATCTCTCCTAGCATTCTGCCTTTCCAGTCATCTATTATTTTCCCTATGCTAAATTGTGTGGGGCAGCCTATAAATTAAATCAATCAATCAGTCAATCAATCAATCAATTAATATTCTGTGAAAAATCAGGTAAAAAGGAGCCATTTCGGCAGCCTGGAAACCCTGTTCCCTTCAAGATACTTGGAGAGGGCCCATAGTCCCAAGATTTAGTTCTGTCACAATTTTACCCTTCAGCTGCAGTTTCTGTAGTATTTATAGCCACTGCTGTTACTTCTTTTGCTTAGATTAGTTGCACAGGATCATCCAGCCCTGGATTACAAGGCTGTGTGAATCCACACAGAGAGAAACTTTATGTTCTGCCTACATCAGTCATGCTAGAAATCTCCTCTCCCTGCTGTTCTCATGCACTATAGGGCAGGGTTTAATAGAGGGGATGACCTCACCCACCTGATGCAGAGATTGAAATGATATTTCAATATCGCTAATCAGATCTGGCTGTCTAATAGCATTACTGGCAAGTGAGAAGAATTTAAATGAATTAATGACACCCCCCTAAAAGCTTAAAAATGCTTTGGAAAATTAAAACTTGGGGAGGGGGAAGGGCACTGCACTGCTTAAATGTTCACAAAACCAAGTCCTTCATATTATAAGGTTGTCTCCATTATCCTCAAATGTCAGATTAGTTAGGAACCAGATGACAACAATAACATTATTTACATTCTATATTTGAGATTTCAGTGTATAACCAGATTTGCCTGAAATGATCAGCAATATATTTCTGATTTATTGTATGACAGATAGCCGCCAAACTGCCAGGCTCAGAGAACACTGCACTGATTGGTTATAAAATTAACAGGCTTAGTTCTGAGTAGCTTTTAGCCTGAAGAACCAGAGAAATGCGATCTGACATTTGTACCATTACAAAATTAAATGCTTATAGTTACATGATCTGAAGCAGTCTTAAGGATGGCTCTAAAATATATACTCATAAACATATTTATAATTTAGACCTTCTTGTAACATTAGTATTTTGTAAGTAGAGCAACAGGGAAGCCTGGCTCACATAAGCATGTTACAATGAATCATATATGTAGACCAAATCTAAGTATCCCCTTGAACAAAATAGGCTGAGTCTAGACAACTTTATCTGAACTTAGTTCCCACTGAAATCAATGGATTAAGCAATTATTAATATGCACTGCATATTTTGACAACACCTACATTCACCTTAGTTTTCATACAATCCAGTTTTTGTTTAAAGTTGGCTTATGAATCCAGCTGCAAGTCATTGTTTAGTACATTTCTATGCTGACTTTCATAGATTCATAGAATCACATGGCTGAAACAGACCTCAAAATCCAGTCATATGCTAATAGGGAAAACCTGTTCTAATTCAGGATGGTATACTTAGACATTCCTGGATGGTCCCTTATCCAGGCACTGAGCAAACTAGATCTACTTCATGGGAAAGAACTCTAAAGCACTAGAAAGATTCTCAAGTTTTTTTTCTTCTTCTTTTTAGTTTCAAACATTTAAAACTAGATGGGTAACCTTCTCAGATCTACATGAGATACCATGTGGTGGGTCAGGGTTCACACATCTAAAAAGAATAGCTGGCAATGATGTAGCTCAAGTCTCTCCTCCCAGCAGTTTCAAAGCAGCTGTGATGACTTCCCCCACACCACACCCCAATAATAGTCCTGATGATAATTGAGATGGTTGGAGAAGCAAAAATTTAACCTCATCCCATCCCAAAAATCCTGATGCAGATTGAACCATCACAATCACAACCACCCATCCATCACCTGTATGGTGTGCCATCAGGATCCTGAACTTGTTCATGCATCCTGTTTCTCAGTAGGGTCACTGTTCTGACACGCTAACCACCAATTGGTGACAGGTAGACAGAAGATCGGGCAACCTTCTCTTCTGTAACACCAACAGCCAGCAGTTAGGGTGGCAGCAATGGAGAATTTGGAAGATCAAACTGTGGCTGGGCAGAAAAAGGACTTTGAGAATCACATGGGTTGTTCATCAATGAATAATAACAATACTGTATCTTTGTGAATGTAATTAATGTGCCATGTGCTGTGAGGTTAACAAATAACCTCTTGCGATTTGAGGGGCAAAGGTATTACAAATATTTGGTAGAAACACATTTCCCTTCCTGTAAGCCAGTTTTCCCCAATTGACTACCTTCCAGATATATTGGATTTCAACTCTAATAACTTCCAGCCACCATGAATATCAGAGCTCAGGCTACATAGAGGATAACAGACTGGGGAAGACTCTAGTTTACAGTTGCTATCCCAAATGTGTGCTGTCACAAAATAATATTAGCTATTCCCAATAGTTGTTTGGCCTCCACTGCATAAGTGTAATGTAGAAAAAAAGAGAAATCCAAATTCTCCTACCAGAATCAATTATTTTTTTCCTCTGAAAGGGGAAAATATTAGCATATAAGTAATGCAGGTTAGAATCATGCTATTAAGCATAAATAAACATTAGAGGAAAACCACCCTAGTTTCATTATGATCATAAATATCATTTGATATTTATATCATTTGATATAAAGATTTTTAAAGGGTAAATTAAATTGCAGCTGGCCAGATTATCTCCAATCTCAGCCAGTATCATCCGTCAACTTCTGCATTGTGCTAATTACCCATACCGTCAACACACACAAAAATCCATATTTTGTACACAGCTTTCCCCATCATACACATTTTGCACACATTTTTGTATGCAGCATTCTTAAATATATACATTTTTAAATGCAATTTTTTAGCTGAAAAATATTTTGAGACAATAGGCTAATGGGCCCATTGTAGGAGGAGGGTTGTGTTAGTCTATGGTGGCAAAAAATTAGGAATCTGGTGGTACTTTTCTGACTAACAAATTTTATTAAAAGGCATAAGCTTTTCTGAGGTGCAGCTCATGAATCTAAGAATTACATGTATCTTTATGTGATGGATTCCATTTTGATGGATCATACTATTTCGCTTGAGATGAGTTAATCTACACATCGTTGCATCAGCAGAGAATTGTACTGGCATGAAATCTGCTGTCCCCATTGTTGATCCTGTTCTTCCTCTATAACATCTGTTGTCACTCATCACCAAATGATACTGTCCTGATTTTGTGTGAGCAGTGAGTGACAAAGTGATTGATTCCTCCAGTATTCATATCTTCACAAGGAAGCTGACTCACAACAGTATTTTTATTTCAGATGTTTCTCCTCTTTCTTTCCTTTCTTCATTTAAACAGATGCTGACTTACATCTCCCCCGTGCTCTGTTCAGGAGGCAATGGGAAAGGGGCTTGCCCCATCAATCCCATGTTCTGCTTTTTCAGCCTCATGCTAAATTGCTGGGGGCTATTGAACAGTCTAGCACTATCGCACAATTCTGATAGAGCCCCCTCTGTAAGGTCCAGCTCTGAGAGACAACAGCAGCAGAGCAAAGATGAAGCTAACTATGAGGGGAAAGAGTACACCCATTAGTATGAAATGGTCAATAAACATCTCTCTGAACCTGCTCACTACTGGTCACCTGATTTTGGCTCTGACATAATTAGGGATGTAGCAAAAGAGATTTAATATAACTTGTGGCTATTGGATGTGTCACCTTAAGAGTGAAACACTAATGGTGGGACAGCTGAGGAAGGTTTAAGACTTTCCTGCTCATGGGCTGAGGAAGAAAAGAAGGCAACATAATGGACACAGCAGATGACAGATAGATAGATAGATAGATAGATAGATAGATAGATAGATAGATAGATAGATAGATAGATAGACAGACAGACAGACAGACAGACAGACAGACAGACAGTTTTCAGGGCATGTTTATACCATGGGTAGGTGCCAGCTATGCTGAGGATACCAAAGCAGACCCTTCTAATTTGGTTCAACTAAGACACAGGGAGTCATAGGTTGATATCCATGAGATGTCCTCTACTTTGTTTCTCCTGTGATCTTACCTGGGGAAAGTCTGAACACATACTGTATGCATGACTGTCACTTTCTGATGTTTTGCTCACTTCCAATTCTATAGAGGCTTCTGTCTTTCTGCATCAATATTCCCTTTTCTTACCCAGCTCTTATTAGGCAAAGAAACAAAGCCATGACTTGCAGTTCTTTAAATGTGCTGGTAATGCATTGAATGAGAAACTTCTTCAACTTGGCTACCCCCTGTATACCCCACAATTAGCATAAAATGTTGGATGTAATGGTTCAGGTTATATAAGACAATCCAGCCAGTGGATAGTAGTGGTGATGTACTACTGCGACCTGTTCAAGTAGATGCATTTAATATTTAGCAGCAGGTCTCAAAAGTAATTTCTCTACATGCAGGCTTCATGAGTAGCTTCCTGAAGGTCTCCTGCTTGTAAACTCCAATACCAAATGATTAAGTCATGGATGGATATTTACAGTCAGCCCCCAGATGCACACAGCCACAAGTAATTTCTATTGATTTCAAGTATTGTCTTAGAGTTAATTGATCTGTGCTTTGTGCTTGCACACAATAAGTGGCAGAATTTGGCCTGCTGCCAAAATGTGCAGGGATGTGAAAGGCAACAAAACAACTGTAGAAACAAAAGGATCCTATCAACCAGCATCAACCAAGACATTATCATGCAAATATTTTCAATGAGCCTCATCAAAGAATGGGGCAAAACAGCTGTGAAATGTAGCTCATCTCTTTTTCAATCATTGTGGGTAAAGTGAGAGTGAAGTGGCATCCCAACTTCTTTTGAGACTCAGGGACACATACAATGACCAAAAAATAAATAAATGGAAGACATTTATGTGCCAAGATTTGTTGGCTTAAAAAGTCAGCCCTGGTGGAAGAAGTTCACCTATGTTCCGAGGATCTCAGAAGAGCTTAGAGTTTGCTTGGGGCCCTAATGTATAGAGATTAAATATTTGGAAAAAGGATCTACACATGGACCATTACCTCCTCCAGTTCTTTGGTGTGGGGGTGTGGGTAAGGTTGGCTTTCCAAGAAAAATGGCTGTGGTCCTTTTGCAATAACAAAAGGAATCAGAGAAGAAAGAACTCTATTGCTTTCTATGCACCATTGTAATTGCCATGCAAATACAGTGAACACCCAAAATTCCAGCATTCTTGATTTACTTCTCCTCCCCTCCTTTTTTTTTGTTTTGTTTTTTGCCTAATCACATCTGAAGCAGCCTCAGGATGCACATATAATTATTCCTGCTGCTTGTAAAAGCCCAAGAGACTTTTTGAATGCCTTTATTGTCTTGTTTATTGACTTTATATTGTGTCACTATAGACTTTTGATTGTATAACTCTTCACTATTCACACAGTCTGTTTCATCCACCTGTTCCTTTTCATCACACACTGATACCATCTTGTTCTCTTTTGCCAGTGAGATACTTGAATTACAAGTGACCTGGGAAAAAAACTGCCTCTCTGGACCGAATTATGTGTTGCTTTAAACTGAGAGCTCTCCTTTGCAGATCTGTTTTTTCTTAAATTAGGGAGGGCAGAGACTGTGATCAGGATTCAGGAAGTAGCATGTATGGAGAGGGGTGTTTAAAGGTGAGGTGTGTGTTTAATTCTTTCTTTAATTCTTTCCATGTCACTGTCCCCATAAAAATCTACATCTCCTGAGGATGATACTTAGTTATAGGAGAGAAACTCCTATAAGCAACAAAGGCAGCTTCTTTCCTAAAGTAAATCAATGCATTTTTCTTCCAGGACCACCACATAGAAGGAAATAATCAGTGTTCTTCCATTGCATTGCAATTCAAATCCCACCCCGCCCTTATTTCTGGGTCAAGACATTTCGCTCTTCAAAGTGAACCTCAAACACCACTTCCTCATAGGGGCAAGAACTGGTAAAAAGTATGTTTTTCATGATTGAACATTCCCACTCATATCTGTCCAGTATATAGTGCTATCTAAAGCCCTGTTGCTCTTTTAAAGAAGCATATATTCCTTTGCATGCAAAAGTCATCTATAAGTTTAATGTATCATTTGGCTGATTGTAAATGGGAGGAAGGGGGAACAAGTGCCTTCTGAGGCTTTCCTAACTGGCCCCTCCCTTTCTGGAAAGCTTTCCTACCACAGCCCTTCTACTATGAATTGCTCCAAGTTGCAGCACTACCAACTACTTGTTTGGTCAGCCTCACTGAGCTATCTCCTTTTTCTAGCAGGAAAGGGAAGAATGTTGCAAAACCAGGGGACCTTTGTTCCTCTTACCACAAAGTATGGGGAAGGATAGTATCCCCACTTCTTCTGCAGAAGAAGGCAGAGAGCAAAGACAGAAAAGGCCATCCTTTGTGGAAAAGAAAACTGTGATGCATCATGTCCAAATTCTGTTGGAAAGAAAGACAGGGAAGGAAGATGCTCAGGGACCTGAGTTTCAGTAGAGGGAGAAACCCCCATCTCTGAGAAGCCCCAACTTCTGGCCTCGTCCAGCCACCAGACTAGATGACTTTGTTATCCCTCATATTTGGATAGGCAAATGCAACCTTCCCTTGCACTGTGCTGAATAGTCCCATTTTGATTTTGTTGTTCAAAATCTCAACATAGTAGCATCACTTTCCTACAACCTGATTCTTATTTCGGACACATACTGGAGTTATTTCTCTGAGCATACCAGGGCCTGAAGGCGCTTGTTACAGAAATTGTATTGACATTAAATAGGTCTGGATGAGAGTTCATCTCCCATAGAAAATCACCCAGCCTTTATATCTGCTCTGGAGACCCTGTTCTGTGTGCCCTTTAGGAGTCAGATGAACAGCCAGCAATTACAGAAAGGTTCTTTTTATAATGGCACTCCATTTATGAAATGCCTGCCACAGGTACATTTGTGAGATGGTACCATTATGAGGATTATCTACCCAGATTTTAATGGTTGAGCTGTGTTTCTTTTGAAGTATTGCTGGTTGCTACCATTGCTGCTGTTTTTGGTGTATGTTTATCCTGCTGTTCTCTTTCTTTGTTATTGTCACTGTTATTTTATCCTGTTTTTAATGTTATTGCTTTGGTTTGCCTTATTGTACGTCATCTTAGAAACTGTAAAGATGAAAGGCAGTGACACACGCACATACACACACACTGCATACATACCGAGGAATTTTAGGTATTCTACCATAACTTTAACAGAAGAAACCTGGTGTGGTATACAGATATAATACTTACTAAACAAAATAACAACCTCTTCCATCCTTAGTTAATCAGTGGTCCAACCCAATGAAGGCTACATCTCATCTGGTAATATCAGAGGACAGGATTAAATACAATTGTAAGCACTTAAATCTGATTGTATCATGAGCACAAACAGGGCAATTAAGAGGAAAAGCTAATTCAAGAAAACTAACTAGCAAACTATGGATCTCAACTATTGACCCAAGTGTTGCTGGGGTCACAGGAGCACTTCCAGATAAACATATTAATTGGCCAGCAGAATACTATTTACCGGCCCTTCTAATGACATCTATTTCACCTATGAAGCACTGTCTTTCTCCCTTTGTCATTTCCACTAACAAGGAAAACAGCTATTTACGTAGCAGTTTTATGGATTTTTTTGTTATCGCATTTTATCCTTGCATTGTTGCAATGTTGATTAGTTATTGGCTGTTTCTATTTATATTTACAATCGATACTTTAACGGTGAGGTATGTTTTTGTTGATTGTTTTGTAAACCACCATGAGCCTGCACGGGTTCAGTGGTGTACAAGTATTATTTATTTACAAGTAAATAAATTCAGTTTTACGTTTTGCTACCATCATGAAAAAAAAGTTGACTGCTGTGGCTTTGCAGGCAATAACAGTGGACCTTTTTCCATGGGGTGACGTCCTTATCACATGCCCTGACTCCCAGCCCTACCCCTATCCTCAGTGTAATCCCTTTCGTTGTCAGCCATGGCTACACAGCAGCTGTGACCAGCATCCTGCGGAATGTTCATGAATTGTTTAGGACCGGTCTTCGCCCCTCCCTCTCTCCCACTGATTCAGTAGCATGTTACCATGGTCACAGCCATTCAGAAAGGTATTTAAACACAATCATGCCACCCAGGGCTGGCTCCCCTAGGCCACATCGACTGAGGGATGTGAACATTTGCATTTTTAGAATGATTTGGAAGGAGGGGCGGCATGAACACCCGATAAGCTTTGGCACCCTCGGCCAGGGCCCGCTTGGGCTTCGCCTGAAGCTGGCCCTGATGCTACCATGCCACTATTACTACTGGAATCAGTCAGAGCTTCTCTGTTCAGGCTGGCTGCTTTAATCGCATGCCATGGAGCTGCTACATCCAGATGTACAATTTTTTCAAATGTACTTTTTTCTTCCCACTTCCCTGTACAGCAGCCTCTCAGAAGGGTTTTGTATTTTTTTATTTTTTCTTTGTAATCCAAAAAACACAAGGGTCATGAGGAACACTAATGATTTATTTTACTTTATTTTAGTAGGTTTAGTTTAGTCTAGCTGACTAAATACTTAGGCTCACAGATAAGCTGAGAATTTTAGGTGCCAAAATATACCCCAACTGTAATACTTTTTTAAAGTACCTGTGTATCTCATATTTATGTGCGTATAAGACCATCTGAGATAAGCAGACCCTTGAATTTTTAACCAAAATACCATGGAAAATGCGGGACTTATCTGCGGGTATGCATTTTTCATGGTATTTTGTTTAAAGATTTGAAGGTCATCTTATCAGCTGATGGGTTTATATGCAAGTATATGCAGTAGTTTAGTTTAGTGTAGTCTAGTTTAGGGATTTTTGTAATTCATGATCACAGAAAAGTCTGGGGCAGAACACTCATCTATTGGCCAATTAAAATCAGTGAGGGAGAGTTAATTGATTAAATACTCTGCTCCAAATTCTGGATTTGGTAAAAATATATTTTGTAATTATAGCATCTTAATAGCACCATATATCTGGGGGTTGAATAGATTATATATATGTATATGTATATGTATATATATAGAGAGAGAGATGAGAGATAGGCAGTTCAGGAAAATTCTAACATGGTTTTAAAGTGTATTGTCAAGGCATGAAAAATGGAAAGGCTAACGCTCTGGATTATCCAAGTAACTTTCTTCAGGAAACGGTGTCCCTCAGGCCAACAGCCCCAAGCCACCATTTCCTTGGAAGTCTTCTGCCATGGCTGTGCCTGGCTCAATACTGTGCAATACTGAGCTCTTTCAACAGCTGTGGAAATTTTTTTTTCAGTTCCATGGGAGGAAGGTTGATGTGCTGCACTGTAGTTTGGGTAAACATTGCCAATTTATTTACCTTAGCAATGAAGCTGTGATAAGAAGCTAACCTCTTGATGGCTTTCTTCATATAAAGAGCCCTTGACAACACATTTTCTGTAGAGTACCTAAGTCCCTTAACCAGACACCTGTCAGGTACTAGCAGTTATTTTTTTACTGATGGTTGTGACACACAGGCTGGTTTTGTGGGAAGCAAGCCTTGCTGGATGTGAAATGTCTGCTTTTTTATTTTTTGAGGCACTCTCTTTTTCAAAAAGCTCTGTAATTTTGGCTTGTGTAACCTCCTTTTATAGAGAGAAAAGGAGACCCATTCCTCTTTAAAATCACCACCATGTAATTTTAATTTGGTCAAACTTTCTGGCTAGGTTTCGTTTCCTGTCCAAGAGAACATAGCATGAAGGAGTAAAATGGCAAGAAAAGTCTGTCCCAGCCCAGCTGAAACCTGCAGTAAAGTTAACCTTTCTCCCCTCACACATGGTCTCACCCAGTCCAGTTCCCTTGGAAAGAAAAAGAGAGATCAGCCTGGCCACTGGGGCAGGGGGGAAGACGAAATATTTACAGTCAACCCAGCTGCTTGCTCCAAAGTGCCAGCTCTCCCTCAGTCATTTGCCTGAACTGTCCATTTTACCAAGCAGGTCTTCAGGAAGAAGCATTTTGCAAGCTAAGAGCGGGGTAGGTTGTTGTGGCATCGGACCAGTGTGGCCATGGAGGAATCAGCTTCCTGGGCCAAAGCAATTTGCCATCGCTGATGTAAATGAATGTATTTCTGCACATGCCAAAAGAAGCATCCCTTCCCTGCCAAAAAAGGAGATTGGAGGAGAAATGTCTCTTTGGCCCAGTTCTAAAATGTTGAATAGTTTTTACCTCAGCTGTGTTTTCCCAGCCCGGTTGTAGCAGTTCAGCCTTGCCTCACATAAATGTGGCAGAATGTCAGGAAGCTGGAGAACTGGTTTCACCAAACATGGAAAGAAAATGGCTAGACTAAGGACTCATTCTCATGTCCTTCCAACTGCAGCACAAATATGCCGCCTAACCATTTTTAAATGACATATTCTCATAATCCTGCCTTCATCTCACCCCCAGCCCATAGTAGAGGCAGCTTGAAGTCATCTTTACCTGTTCCAGTTTTAAATGAGTGTTTTTCCTCTCCTCCCAACATACTGTATTTTTTATCGCCACAGCTTAGGATGCTTTATCCATAATGTGCTTGATTGGCTGGCCAGGGGCCGTATTAGCCCAGCATTGGCCATTGTGCTGCTGTGGATGTGCCCCCTTCCCTTCCATTCCTGGGCATAGTTGACAAGGGTTGTTCAGGTTTTGGCCATGAGAGAATCTGAATCTTTCCAATCAGGCTTGCCCTGTACATATCAAGTCTCCAATTGCAAAGATAAACACTGTGGGATCAAAGTTTTGATGGGTGCAGAGTGATTCTCCCCACTTCTTCCCATCAAATAGAGATGCTATTTTTCTGCTACACCACACCCCCCCATCTTGTGAATGAACTGACTCAATAACGTTTTTGAAAGCTAACCAGACCCCAGTCCTTTCCATTTTAAGGGGAGTGATTGGAGGATGATTTTTCACCAGCTGGTGACATTTGGTGGGAGGGAGGCTGAAGCCAGAAGAATCCACCAATCACTGTTTTAAACTGGTCTTGCAGGACAGCCTCATTATCCAATCTCATTACTGAGGCAGAATAGGAGTGAGCAATGAGGATAGTGCAAAGCATGCTGGCCTACTTCGCTGCTACCTCAAGGGTAAGAGGAAAGCACTTTAATGAGACAGCAAGGAGAGCCCTATGTCAAAAAAGAGATAGTAGCTTTTAAGAACAGGTGCAAAGCAAGATTTAGTTTATATGATATTCCTACTTTTCTTCAGAATGCCTTCCCTCTCCTTGCCTGTCAAGACGCTATACACAGGTATGGTGGAGAGTGATAGGAGGTCCAGGACTGGTTTTGCTGCTACTTCGCCTTTTCCTTCCTACTGTGGTAGCTTCTTAGTGAACTGAGTGTAGACGGTCCTCTCTTTCTGCACCCCTTGGATGAAACGTAGTCATTCTTTTGTCTGAAACTGAGATGAAACCCACAAACCACCACATGCATCCACAATGACACTACTTCTACAGAAGTAATTAGCACATCTACTTCAGATGTAGTGTAAACACTTGCAAAAGAAGGGGCAGCCTGACATTTTAAAGCTCACCTAATTTAAAGGAATGCAAAAGCCAGACACTGTATTTGTATGGGAGGAACATTAAGTCTTTGATCACCTGTGGATTCTGAAGCTCCTGGAGGAACCACAATCCAACCTGGCCAGCACTTGTTCAGATGAGATGGTGCCTAAGGCCAAGAAAGCCATTTGATCTGGACCTTTCATGGAGGAAGCAATTGTTTCCAGGCATCAGATAATTGTTCCCAGGTGACCTAGTAGCTGAACGTCCTCTTATTTGGCAAAACGAGAAGGTGCCTGAAATCAGACATACTCTTTTCATCCAAACCAAAACCTCTCTCTCCTTTTTTCTTGCATTTTCTTTTGCACCTACATCCATGCTTTTAGCTTCTAACTCTTTTCTGATTGATGTAAAACTGATTATCACAGGAGTGGGATCAGCTGGACTGAAGAAGGTGTTAGGAAAAGATAGGGCATCCATAACAAGCTACTCTCTGTAGTCCTCTTTAAAATGAAGGCAATCATGTTCATGTATATTATTATGCCAGTCCTCCTTTCAAAAGCCCCTTAGCAGACCTCCTTTAGAGGACTGTGATAATAAATACTGAATTAATAACAGACATGAAGATCTATGAGTGCTTAGGGAAGGTGTCCTATACCATCATTATCTTTGTGTTGGTCCATCCTATTTGAGAAGTTAATTGTGCTTCCCTTTACTAATCTTTCCTCCAGATGTCAGCACAAGACTACAGAACTTCTCTACTCTGCTCTTCTCCCCTCCTCCCTCCAAACTTCTAAACACCCGTTCAAAAAGTGGAGGCTGATTTGTGGAGCCTCCCTTCTTTCCTGTGATTGTCCATCTCTTTGCTTGATTCCCTCCTAGATTTGCTTTCTTAATATCTTTTTACTTGTAAGTTTACCAGCTGTTTTATTGCCAGGCTGAGCTTTCCTTGCCATCTCTCTTTTTGTTCCTGGAGACAATCTCTGCCTTTGGTCCCAGCTGCCACTGCTGATTTTTCATTACCATTTAATTTAAAACTCGGATTGGAATGGAAATGTCTTTTTGCCATTTGGGGGTTGCAAGGCCTGTTGTTTTATTGCCAAAGTCACAAATGTTAGTTACTACTGTTTTTCCAGCATGTAAGTGATGGGGGTGCAGAACGTTTGGCTAAAGACAGAGAAGCCTATAGAGAACTGAGACAGGATTGGGCGACAGTGGGGGCAGGGGGGAGTGCAAGGAGCCTCACATATATGACACTGAGCAGGTTTGGTCTCTATGTA
This sequence comes from Python bivittatus, assembly GCF_059951505.1. NCBI lineage: Eukaryota > Metazoa > Chordata > Lepidosauria > Squamata > Pythonidae > Python > Python bivittatus. The sequence continues at coordinate 6,387,248 of NW_028277040.1, read as the reverse complement.
TTGTGAATGCATGCCTCTTGGGGTGTATTCTTATATATCTTATAATTATAAGCTGTGTATGCATAATCAGTGTGGGTGGGAAATGGCTCCTGCTGAAGAAAGAAACCAGCCTCCCTCTGTCCCCTTCTTGGTACTGACTCTCGCAGGGCCCAGGACATTGTGGGGTGCTCTCAAACATGGGTTCTCAAAACACAGTAATGCCATTGTATCTCATATTTTCACAGGGAGAGTGGGCTTTCAGACATGCTAATTGTCCACAGCCCTGCATCTGTCTTAACCTCTCATGTCTGCAACCCCAAGATCATTAGGCCACCTGTCAAGGACCTAGAAACCCATTCCTAGCGTATCTTGCTTTCCATGGAAAGTTTAGCTTTAAAATGCCTGTAATTTTCCATGCAAGGAAACAGAATTTCAACTGGATCCCCTAAATATCCCTGATCATAGATAACTGCTATTATAATCAGCTGTATATTGCTATGATCATGTCTTTAGCATCATTCTTAAAAGTACTATAGCATGAATGAGATGTCAAGAAGCCATCTCCAAGGCCTTTGTGGATCTCTTAGAACTTTACCTGTTCCTTTATTTCTTCCAGCAAATATATCTACCCGATAGATATATATCAAAACTCAGGGTCTTCCTCATGGCCATGCTCACATGAATTCCTTGAGTCATCAGAAAAATACACTGGCATAATTTTCCCTGCCCTGGTGAAGTTGCAATCTACCTGAGCAACAAAGCTTGTAGTGGTCCTGTTCTTAGAGCTTTATCACAGAATAATTGAACCATCATTATTGCTTGCTCTGTTTCTCCTCCCATCTTGTGCCACTAGTCAGTCTAGTGGTATACCAGTATATATGTATAGTTGTGAAGCATGGTTCCGTTATTTCAGGGTCAAATACCTCTGCAGAAACCAGTTGGCCATGGACAATAGTGACTAATAATCAGAGGGAGGGGGTGTGCCACAGCAGCCTCAACCTGCCAGTAGGAACTTGGCAGACACCAGCCCAAGGCTGCATCATTAGCAAGGTTGTGAAGGAAGCTTCATGGAGACATTGATTTCTGTTGGGAGAAGACAGAAAACACTACTTCAAAGCTGGAAAAGCTAAGCATTGATTTAGGCTGTCTCCACAGTGGCCTGGGGATGAGATGAAGATTGCATCATGAGAATATGTTCTCCAAAAACAGTGGACCATTTTTGTGTTATAGTTTGTGGGACATGAAGATGAATCCATAGACTCTTGTGACCCCAGAATGATTAATGGATTAATAATTAATTTATTTTCATGGCTTTCATGCTTTATGGCTTTTATGGCTTTCACACCCATAAAAATATACCATGTAGTAAATGTATTCATCTGCTGCAGCAAAAACAATAAAGGGTTTTCTGGCATCTTAAAGAGTCACACAGAGTCCAAGAATCCTCTGGAAAAAGATAAACCAGAGATGTTCAGATCTTGCTTTGTATGTCATTGTTTTTTTTTTAAATTTTCCCCTTCCTTCAGGTAGTTTTTGCAGTCACAGGGAGGAAGAAATGGCAAAACTACCTGCAAGTGTAAAATTAAATTACAGTAAGAGGAAATTCAGCTTCCCTGGGGAATGGATGGGTGGCTAGATGGATAAATGAATGGAGGGAAAGATTGGGTATTTGCGTTCTTCATTTTAAATATTTAGAGGCAGCAGCCTTGGAAGCTACTGTTTCCAAGTTGGCAGATCGTAGGAGGGAGGTCTAATCTCTTATCTGCCACACTAAAAACAATTATTGTCTCCCCTCCCAGCAAGAACCTTATCTTTTCCTGGCAACACTGGTTTGGTTGTCAAACAGAATTCTCTGCTATCTCTATGGATCATGCTGACATTTCACACTTCTTACATTTCATCCTTTTCTCTCCTCTCCACCCCTTCCCTCCCCTCCTCTCCCCCCCCCCCCCCCCGGCCCATCCCACTTCCCTTGACAGAGCTGGCCTTGGGCTGCTCCGGATCTCAAGAATTGTCTGGTACTGATAGGGTGACTTCTTGTCAGCTTGCCAGCTCTGGAATGCATGCGCTCCCCTTGAGAAAAACGGATTTCCCGACTTCTCTCCAGCATCTTCTTCCTTTATGTTATTCACATGTGAAATATGTTTCTTGTTACCTCCATGTAAAGCTACTTATTTCAGTTACATCGTGTGTCTGAAAAGCTAATTTGGCCCCAAAGCCCATTATATTACAATCAAATGAAAGTCTGCAAAGCATCCTTCCCAGCATTCATGATTATACCTGCCAAACTAGATAGATATTTGACAATAGCAGAGGTGAAGTAGAGGCCAGAGGTTATATAGGACCATCTGTTCAACAGCCTCTCACCCACATAGGCAACCCATTAAATGAACTGGCACATCTTCAATATCATACAACCTGAGTAACCATGGATGGAGACACTGGAATGATACATGTAAATGTAAAGAATGTCCTGTGATTTGGGTCTTTAACATGCAGGGTTTCAGATTGCATGGCAGCTTTTTCATATAATATTCACAAAGGGACTTTCCCTCTGGATGTTTGCGCTGTATATACAGGATGGAAGCTGTCGGGGCACATGAAGTTGTAGGCAAGGATATAGGATTAGCTCCTCTCCCTGCTCCTAGAGTAAGAAAACACCTGAGTTAAATTTCTGAATGAAATCAAGCAAAAATTATGTCCAGACTTTCCAATCATTTTACCAAAATGACTCAAGCTCAAGAAAATATGGGGACTGAATAGTAGCCGTCCTGTTTTTCATTTCAATTAGCAGGTATTTCTATGGTGACAGCTCTTTGGTGTTTTATTTGAGAGAGAGCGCATTTGGGGAGAGGGGTGGAAAATGTTGAAGCAGCAGTAGAGTTTTGACATACAACTGTGTTGGTTTTTTTGAGCAACTAAATCAAGTGGATTTAGCAGGAGACCAAGATTTCCCTGTCTGCTTTTCTGGCTGGATAAGAGGAAGCTGTTCAGAGACGGTCTCACACAAAGCAAGGCAAAGGAGCATGTAAGAACTTGGTGGATTGGTTGGTGTTTACCCCATCTTCCCAGTAGTTGCACAACAGTGGCAGTCCATGCCTGTTCCATATCTGACCCTTGTTTTGTTCTACAAACACATCTACATTAACACATCAAGTACATTTAGATCACTTGGTCATTATGATTTTCTCCAAAGAATCTTGTGATCTGTGACTTGATGAGATAACTTCTCTGCTGAAATCCCTAGTCCATCACTAGAAAAAGAATAAATGTTTTTAAACCAGTTTAACAGCCCTACAGTATTTTCTTCTGCATATTTACCTGGACATTTGTTGCAGTATTCAGTGCAACCTAGTGTCCTAGTGAGTACATATAGGATTGTGGCCTAAGCTATGTAGACTGTGTAGAGCTCCTTTGATAGAGAAGTGATCATAAATAAGATGGGAAGTAGATACAACCATTTTTCATGCTATTCTTGGCATACACACTGTCATGGAAATTTTATATTTCTATATCTTTTCTCTGTTAATTTTGCTTCTTTTATGCCACTGTAGGTTTAAGAACAAAAGCCTCTTCTAATTTCCCTTGTTTTACTCATGGCCATCTTGGGTTTTAGAAAAGGATATGTCTCCCTCCATGTTTTCTTCCTTCTTGTTCCTCTACCTGTGAATTTCTCTCTCTGCTTTCCTGTTATTCCAATGCATCTCAGAGTTACTGGACCTGTCCCTTACTACTGAAGAAATTAAATCTCTCAGATGAAGCTTAACTGAATATTACCTGATCACAAGTATACATTGTTTAAACTTCTTCCTTTTACACTCCTCAAGACTTTTGTTAAGTACTTATATCTCAAGAAGTACTGTGAATTGCTGTATCTAGCCTTCTTCTTAATAACTGTTAATACTCTTGACCACCCAATCTCATCAGGATGTTCGCTCTGTCAATGTTTCTATGATTTTCTCTTCTTTGATTGTATTGTCCCATTGATTTAAAGTTTACCTATGTACAAGAAATGTATAAAAACTCATAACAGTATGCTGGTGGAGTGGGAGAGATAGCAAAATAAGTTCTCCCAGTTCCAGAATTTAAAATAAAGTATTGCTGATGTCTGCAAATTTCCTTAACAACGCCCAATGTGTTACTTCCAGTTGTACCAGTTTTATAGGTACAGTGACTGAGTATGTGCATTAAATATGTACCTATCCTTAGGGCTTGCCTCTCTGACCTGCTGAATATTTGACTGTCTGAATAGGGAATCAGAGATTCTTTCTACTACCCACCATTCAAATGGACAGCTGAGTCAATAGTTTTTATTAAAAAAAAAAACAGCCCAACAGGCTTGAATTTTTAATGTATCAGATTACTAATTTCTTGAATTCCATGGTTAATAAGGTAGAGAATATCACTTCTTGGTAAATTTTTATCCATTAAAAAAAAAAAACAACTATGTTGATTTCTTTCTTTCTAAGATGGCAGAGACATTTTAGTTGTTCAGTCCAAGAGACAATATATGCTACTTTTATTTTGAAAAAAAAAATTCATTAAGTTCTAGGCCCTTTTGAAAAGGCTGTTTGCACTGGGAGGAAAAAAAAAAGTATGGCTTGTCGAAAGAAATATAGAGAAATGAGAAAATGCACTATGTGCAATGAAATGAAAGACATAGATTCTCAAATGTTTCTTGAAACCTAGTATGCTTTGGAAATAAAATTTCTGTCTTTATGAACACTGTAAAATCAACAGTACTGTACAGTAAACGAGATGTACCAAGAAAACTTTTCCTTTCTCAGTAGACTTTTCACTCCTGAGACGTTTCTGCTAGAACTCGCTAAGAGTGGGTAATATTTTTTCTACGATCTGCTTTTTGAAAAGAATTTATGCAGTTTCAGAAATTACTTTTTAAACAGAAGAGAAGCCATCTCAGAGTATGTATGTGGGAGAGTGTGTGCATGGACAGAAGTGAAACAGACAGCTTCATTCCTAGTATTTGCCCATCAAACATAAAGCATGTAATGGCCTAAGTTAGAAAGAGAAATGAATTTTTTCCCCAGATTAAAATGAAGAGCCCATCATCACCACAAATAGACACACCATTATGAAGGTTTTATATATCCACTTTAAATGCCTATCATTCTGCTTAATCTTTCCCTATGAAAGAGCAGTGTATTGTCATAACCAGGACACTGTGAAGAAGATTACATTTCATACTCTCAAGATGAAATGGGGATTTGGCACAAGGATTTTTTTTTTTAAGGTAATCTTGCAAAACCAAAAGAAAAGTAATCCACCCACCAAACCCATTTTGGAACTGGGCTACTGCTGGGCTATTGGCAAGTTCTTTCTCTTCTGAACAGCAGAAGAACACAAAAAGCAAATCTAATCATGACTCCAATTTCTCGGGCAAAGTTGACAATGGGCAGGGGCTGCAGCTCAGTACTGGAGCTTAGGTTGTCTCAGACAATCACTACTACAGTCTTTGGTTCAAAGAGCTGGTAAGGATGGGGGCCTCAAAACTGCACTAGAAAGTACCCTTGTTGCATGAATGACTCATGGCAAAGAGAGGCGACTTGGTTGTCCCTGCTAGTCCTTTCCCAGCTAAAAGTCACCCTACTTTGTTTTTCAGAGGGGAGGTCACATGGGATCATATTTCCACTTTACTACTTCTGCTGTGTGGCAAACAGCATGAGGGAGGGGGAGTGCAGCCAGTGGAAGAGTTCAGCCCCCTCACCCCATAGCAGGGCCTAAATCCTCTTTGCCACACTTCCAAGATGCTTTAAGTAATAATAAGCAACCACAGGAGTATCTGAAGAAGGGTGAACAGCCACAATTTTTATTGTAGTAGAGCGTACAAAGCTGCAAGAGAGGGATTCAGTAGATTCAGTTCCTTATGTTATTTTTTTTTTTCCCATTTAAGGTATATGTGTGAAATTAGAGAAATAATTGCACTGAAAAATAGGGAAATGGAATAGATGAAATCTTTGGAGCACGTAGCTTTACATTGCAGAGACAAGAAAATGACACATGAGGTACTAGAAAATTGTGTGTGTGTGTGTGTGAGTGAGTGCGCATGGCAGGAGGAAGGTTGGAATGATGCTGTGAGATATTGGAAGGTCTTTTTTTTATAAACACTCAGGGCTATTTTTAGTTTTCTAATGTAAAAAGTCAGTCAGATGAAGAATGGAGGGATCCATTTTCAGCAGAAAAACTAGTTGAATCTACATTAATAATTCGTTATAGGAATTTGTGCATCCCTTTATCTGACAGCCTGACAAGACACACTAAACAACAGCCATTGTAAAAATGTATCAGCTAATCTTAGCATCAGGCCTCGTGGATGTTTCATTGTCATGTTCCTTTAAGAATGGGAAAAGCTCCCCATCTTAAAAGATAGGACTTTGACATAAAGCTATTCTGTCTGGACATTAAATAAATGCGGGCGTGACATTACCGTTTTAGTTGACAAGAGAGATTTCTTTCTGACATGGTCTTCAGGATCCTTTATCTGATAAACACCCTGTTCTCATTAAAAATCTCAAATACCTCCTTTGCCTTCCTTGGCATCTCTCTGTCACTGATCTTGGATCAGAATAGAAAGAATCAGACATTCTCAGGGGTGGCCTAGCAGACACCTTCTAAAACCACCTGCTTTCTTCAGATGTAATGGAAGATTCTGCCCATTACCAGGGATGAGACATCAAATTAAACTGCTCAGTTTGTTCGGGGACCACAAAATATCCTGAACTAAGTTTGAACATTTCCAGTGGCTTCTTAGGAATATGAGGCACTGTTTCCCAATGAGGAAGGCATGAGACTAAAGGTTCATCAGCTTTTTCAGATGTTTGTGTAATGTTAGAATGGTCTTAGATGGCTGCAGCAGGCATAAAAATACCCAATATATTAAAAGTGGCTTGCACTTTTGTTTACCACAAGCTTCTGAGTGTGGCATTATATTCAGTTTAGATGGATTCAGTTGTGTGTGTGTGTGTGTGTGTGTGTGTATGTGTGCTGGAGAATTATTTGTTCCTTACATTTCTTCAACAACACACTGGCATACTGCAGTGCAGTAGTTAAGAGCCTGGGGTATAAATTGGATACCCATAGTTCTGCTTTCCTCTTAATGCCAAAATCTCCCTTGCATTATCCCAAAGGTTTTCTTTTCTTGCAAAAGAATCTTCTGTTTTGTTTTTCTATGCTATTCTCAGGGTACTTTCAGCTAAGGCTTGATGGTCTCCTGGGGCATTTTACTGTCAGAGCAGCAGAGGATGCTATTCCTAGTCTTGTCTTCCACCTCTCTGGTGCCTCCCAGATTGTCTAGTCTGAAAAAGCTCCATGAGAAATTTCCCTCCTTCGGATTTAAGGAGAGCATGAGAAACCAAGGGGGGTTGCAGTCTGTTGGAAAGTTGCTGATGCAGTGAAAGAGAGGACAGACACAACCTTCCCTACATGCAAGAACATTACAAGCCATCATGAGAATTTCCCTCCACTTTCCCACTTTCCCTTTGAAAGAATTTCTGAAGAAAATTCTTTTTCATCAAACTGAATGAGAATTAGGAAGGGGGAAAAGGATAATTTTTCTGTTCATAGTTCCTGGGAGACAGAATCTCAGCTCTAGCCTCCCACTTCTGGTTGGCAATCTGTAGATAATATTGATTACTGTCTTGCGAAAAATTACTGTGATGATATGTGATGATATAATTACTATGGTAACATCTGTGATAATTAGGAAAAACTCTATGTAAATACTGTATTGTAAGCATTTTGATATAATGGATATAGTCCTTGGCCATCTGTTAAAACAAGTTGAAATATATTCTGGCAAGTTTACTTCTAAATGAAAATGATCTCATTTTTTAAAAATTTTGTGTACAAGTAGGCAAAAATGAAAACAAAAATGGTTCAAAAAGCTTATCTTCTGACTATAACTATAGATTAGACTGAAATAAGTACAGGTAGTCCCCAGTTTAGGAATGAGTTTCAATCCCAAGGTCTGTCCTTAAGTTGAATTTGTGTGTAAGCCAGAACAATATTATTGTATAATACTGTATAAGTAGTATTGTGTAATGAACTCAAACCATTGTGTATTTAACTTGAATCATTGTGTATTTTACTCAAATTTTGCTACAGTAAGCTCCGTTCTTAACCATGGGTCATCTGTAAACCAGGTGTTCTTAACTTGGGGACTACCTGTACAACATTCAATGGAATTTCACAGGAGACTCTCAAGACAATTTTTAGTATAATCTACCCAAGGTTAAACTACCATGATGAAGTTCAGAAAGCGATGGCTATCCTCCAGCAACTCCTCTGTGGGCTTGCATGCATGCACACAAAAACACACACACAAACACTAAGTTGCAACCATTAAGAGCCTGAAAATGAACTCCAATGCCAAATCTAATATTGTAGGGAAGCAGTCACATTCTTAAATAAAATGAACAAAGTTAACCTTTTGAAACAGGCTATATTAGATCAGATGGCTATGGAGGAGTGAAACCTGAGGAATGTACCCTCTTTCCCCACTTTGCAAATCTGGCCCATAGAGCAAATATGAAGATGCTTATACTTAATCAGATGATTAGTTTATCTAGTCTAAGAATAGGAGAAAAAAAAGTTCAATTTGCTAAGAGAAAGCAGCATGCAGGCAATGTGCAGGCAATAATGTGCACATTAAGGAAATGTGTACATTGGGAGGTGTAGGTTAGTAAAATATTAAATAGAAAAAATAATGTATAAAATACATATTAGGGAAAATTATTTGCAGAATATACATGTACTTAAAATGTGCATGTTGGGAGCGATGTACATGAAAATGCCTATGAACTTCCAGGTGATGTAACTGATGAGGAAAGAGGCCAAAATGAACTAAAACTATAAAAAATGGGAAATAGCAAAATCAAATTTGACAGACTTGTGAGTTCCTGATCTTACCCAGTATTTCCTCCTTTGGCTGAGGACAGAGAAACCTTTCTCATGGATTTAAAAACAAAAAACAAAACACAAAACAAAAAACAGCAGAGATAACTCAACACTCAGCACGTAAGTCTTATAGTCTACCCCTGAACGGTGCCCTCTTGAGATTTCTGGATTGTGGAGACACATGCCTCTGATTTAAAGACCGACATATATGTGCTGTTTGGCTTGCTGTATTCAAACAGTTTGTAGACTGGGAACAAGAGTGACATCAGAAAGGGAAAAAGTGATGCGCACTAAATAGATGATGCTGAATTTGACCCAGTTTCAAAATGGCACCCGTGTTCCCTCCAGCAAGGGAATTGCTTAGCTTCCTTCTCCCCCGATCTTATCAGTATTTCCTAAGACAGATCTGTCACGACAGCTTTGTTAATAACGCCTCCCGTGATCTTCAAGCAAAGGTTGCCCAGCAGCTTTCTCCTTTTCCTGCTGACTGTCAGGATAGGAAATCACAATCTTCAGGAGTGTTTGACACAGAGGGAACTGGGTTGTGGAAGGGTCAAAAGGAAGGGAGCGCATGGGCTGGAAATATGCAGACTTAGCAGCAGCTGCTGCCGGGACAGGAAAGACGGCCCATGTGTCTGACTTCCCTTGTTTACTATCTTTGGATGTCCCATGGTGGGGGGGGGGTTGTGCGGGGGGAGGGAAGAGGCCTTGGGTTACAGAGCTAAATGCTCTGCACAAAAGCCAGCACTATCACTGCAGGCAGAGGGATGTTATATGTTGAGCGCGTAGAAGAGCCAACACAACAAAATGTTTTAGCTTGTCTGCATCGTTTATTGTTCTGTCTTGGGCTTCAAAGAACTTAAACAGCTTAGTTCTATCATTTGTGCCAAAGAACCGGGGGTCAGGGAGAAACACAATTTTTCATGACTTTAAGTCTAAATTAGATTTCTAAATTGAGGCAGCATACAGACAAAGATTGCTGTGACATGTTACATCTCTTCATTGCAGCCTGCTTTATGGAGGCAAGCAATTCAGAGAGAGGTCAGGCTAGAGGGAGCCCAGGAAGAAAAGGCAAAGCTTTTCTTTCAATGTAAAGCTGAGCCTGCAATTGCAAGATTCCCGTTCTCTGACAGGGCCCCCCTCGGCCTTTTATTTTGAATGAAATCCCCCGTGTGCAATCCTAATTAAGAGAGTTTATGGTTGCAGCCATCGACACTGAATTACCTAAAGACATGTAATTGTTTTGACTCAATTAAAGCTTAACATTCACTAATAGATAAAATGGGAATGTTTCTCTAACTGTATTCAAAGCTAGGCACAACATTGTTCTTTTATTTATTTGGTTTTGCATAATTCTCCATGATTTTGCAGTCAAGGTAAAGAGATGAACAGTAGGGTAGAGATGGGGCAGATTTCACAGAGAATTCAGGAAAAGAGTTGCAAGTTGTACCTTGAAAATACAACTCCATAGAAATGGCTCTAAAAACCTAAGTCTAAAAACCCAACAGTCATCAATTCTACTGTTTAGAGAAGGCTGGAGGAGGGAGACATGAGTAAGGAACATGGAACGGATCCAGCAGATGCACAATCCAGGGTCAGTTAACGGTCAGTGGTAACAGGTGAAATCTAACGTCTCTTTCCACCCACCCTGACTTATCCATGCAACAGTATAGAGTTATGATAGGTCCTTGCTCTATGTTCAAAAAAGGAATAAGAAGCACATCTTTTCATCTTGGCCTTTTAAAGAATTGTTAGTATGTTCATCTTTTTTTAATGTTTTGAGCATGATGGTGATGCTCTGTCTTTATTACGTAATAGAATAACATAAAACATTAAACAAAATAAGAAATTGTAATAAGAAAGTTGGAATGAACCCCCTCAAAAGCTATGAATCGCTCAAAGATACTGGATGTTGGCTTCAGTCTGTTCACTTTTATTGACTATAATATCTGAAACCAGATGCTCATAAGGAGAAAACTACCCCACATTGAGAAAGATATAATCAAGATTGTCTCCCTTCTGTAATTCACAAAGTGCTAAATGTACCTGAAGTAGCTGCTACCTGAACTATTTCCTTAGTGCCCAGTTCATCCGTATTAAAGGATGAAAAACTGGATAAATCACCCCTCATACCAATCATGGAGATACCCCCTGGCACAGAGCAGGTAAAAAACTGCGGTCAATGAAACAAGGGTATCCAGCATATGAGATGAAGTTTTTCTCCCAGACAGACTGTAAACTCTTGCATTGGAACGCCCTCCTTCCCTGTGTCTTGCTCTGCGTACAGCCTACTTGGACACCAAACTCTTGTCAGATTTATGCTAATGTTGCTTGTGCATCAGGGAATCACATCATTGTCCCTAACTGGTATCATATCAAAATAATGCCCAGCTTGGCTCTTTGGGAAAAGTATCTCCTATCACAGTATGAAAAACAATGCATGCCCTAAACGTTAGAAAGTATGCTGAGCCATTAATCCAGGATGGAATAGGAGACAATTGAGCAAGGGAAACTCAAGGAAGGGAAGGCAGTTTCTATGATGTGATCTGTTGCTTCAGTGTACGTGGTTCCTTTTTCACAGTTAACCTCTTGTGAAAAAATGCATTCCAATTAATTCTGGCCTTAGTAAGATGAGAGGAAACTGAGAACTAGAAAAGGGACATTGTCAAAAAAGTTCCTTCAGGATATTAAGAACTCAATAGTAGGTAATTCCTCACCCCAGTTAATTGCTTCCTATATTTTTTTAAAACAACCCAGAGGAAAGAACTCTGCTGCAGAGGAGCTGCCCAACAGTTGTTCTGTTTCCAGGCTATGAGTGAGAATGTTACTATAGGAGCAAGAAGATAGTGGTAATCCACCAAGTGGTCATTGCCATTCCTCTGTCACTTCACTGCTGAGTTCCATGGAAGCCCTGTGAAAATGGCTTCCTAAAAGGCCCATGGTGGGCAGAGATATTGGGGGAGAAGAAATTCTTGAACAGTTTCTCAGGGATGGGGCTCCATTAGCAAAAAAAGCAATAAAGGAACTTCTTCTTTGCTCAAAGTTTTTTTTTTCCCTGCTGCTGCTACTACTGTTTATTGCTCTGTGTTACAGCCAGGCCCCAGTTCTGCATCCAGGTTCCTACAGCATTGTTAGGGGTGGAGTTGGGTGTAGGAAACAACAACCCTCACAAAAATAGGGTGGAGAATATTCAGAGAAGGTCTGAAAAATCTACCTTTTTTCTCAGAGGGAGTGGGATGGGGAATTGTCCATTTGGAGACCAGAGTTATACTCAGGCCAAAACTAGGCTCCCCCTTGTAGTTCCACTAATAAAGACATTTTCTCCCACTTCTTTTAATCCTAACTTGGGTATTCCATTTAAGGTGGGAGAGGCAAAGGGAACCACTCAGAAATACTTTGAGAAAACAATGTCCTCTGAGACTTTTTTGGCTGAGCAAATGCTCTACATTACCTGCATTGAAATGAACAAATGCCAGCCAGTGATTGGCATGTTATGCATACAACATGTAGGCTGGAGGTATATCCATGAATCTTGGAAGCTGGAAGGTTCCTTCATGATAAGAGAGAGTAATGTCAATGCAGCCTCTTCAGTTGTCTTTCCAATTCAGCAATGAAATCCAGGGAGAAAAGTGTCCATCCTTTGCAGAGGCATTTCTCATGTTACTAGTCATACAATTTTACTCTCTACAATTTTCACAGAGAAAGTTGCCATTAAAAAAAAACACAATTCTGTGAACATAGAAAACTAGGTATTGAGAATAAACCTTCTAGTATAAGCTGTTCTCTGACATGTTCATTTTTTCTGCATAAAGACTTTTTCAATCATGTGAGCCATCTGCGCTCATCTCTTTGTTGACTTATATTAAATAGAAATTGGAATTTCAGAATGTCAAGGTTGTGTTTGCATCAGAGGGTTTCTTACCAGGATACATTCGGAGAAACCAACCTCCTTTATTCAGTTGCAGTGCTGTTACTATTCGTTATATAGATACAGGGTGCATATATAGTAGAGAAAAAATTGCATTTATTCTTTATACCAATAGCATTAGGATGAGTGTTGACTTTTATCACATTTATTTTTATATGCAGTTTCCCCTCATTTACATATCTGTATACAGGCAATTTTAGGTGCAACATTTTCTATGTGCATGTTGATATGTAATTATTAAGCAAAAACTGCAGAATATACGATCGCTATATTCTAAAACATATTAAAGCAGGAAGTGTGAATTAGATTCATTTAAGAATGAGGACCAAATGCAGTTCTTCTCTACTCTTAATTACAGTCTTCTGAATCAGGGGTAAGCTTCTTGGAATAAATGAAAACATATATATAAACAAACAAACATATCTGGTGGATGAACAGATAAACATCTAGTAGTCTTGGGCCATTCCAGAAGAAGTAGCTTTGAGAAAACAGTATTTCTCTGCTTAGATATCACAAGGAACAGCACAGAGAATTTAGCATTATTTAACAAGATCCTTCCTTCCTTCCTTCCTTCCTTCCTTCCTTCCTTCCTTCCTTCCTTCCTTCCTTCCTTCCTTCCTTCCTTCCTTCCTTCCTTCCTTCCTTCCTTCCTTCCTTGCTGACTCCTGGCGACTGCCTGGACAAGTCCCTGCAGTTTTCCTGGCAAGGTTTCGGAAGTGGTTTGCCACTGCCTCCTTCCCAGGGCTGAGAGAGAATGACCAGCCCAAGGTCACACAGCTGGTTTTGTGCCTAAGGCAAGACTAGAACTCACAATCTCTAAGTTTTTAACCTGGTGCTTTTAACCCAGGAGTCCCTAAACTCTTCAGCTCATCAATCCCTTCATGAGTTTCAGATTGTTCATTGACCCTCAAACATTTATTATATGAAAATAATTTAATAAAACTACTTTAATTAATAGTACTACAGATAACAACAACTCCTTGGATACTCTCATCAACTCTTAGGTGTCTATATTGACCACTTTGGGGAACCCTGCTTTAACCACTACACCAAATTTGCTCTCATAATTAGTTAGTTCCCCATATTTAAGCCCAGAAATGGAGCCCAGTTCATGGGCATTACACAGAAAATTCTTAGAGATGTATCCTGAGATAAAAGCATTCACTGAAATGCTGGTCACGTAGCAAACATTTATGTCAAATACAAACATTGTATGAAATAATTTCTATTGGGAATTGCAGTGCTAACTGAAAAATTATAACTAAATTGAAGTATTCATTGATTCAGTTTATGAATTGCTTTGCTTTGAGTACCAGTCCCTGAATGGAAGGTAGAAAAATATATCAATTACAGTGTAAAAAAAAAAAAAAAAGGAGCACAAACATGAGAGTTTGAGAGCAACATTCAAATTAGAAAATGGCAAAATATACAGCAATGTCTGTGGGAAAAGATTATCATTCATGCTGGTCTCAAGTAAGGCAAGGTATGGAGGATGGGGAAATTTTTTTCAAAAGCATACACATTTTGATTTGAAAGAATAGATTCAAAAGATCAACTAAAAAACTAGCAAAATAAGAGTCAGCTATTTCCAGTTGCATAAAACTCAGAGACTAAACAGGAGTGGGACATCATCAAATCCTGTTCCCAGTGAAATTAATTATAATAGTCAGCCTTAGTTTCAGTCAGGTATAGGAGAAGGGGGCTTTAAAAATGTATGCTTCTGTAATTCCTCATTTATGTAACACAATTACGTGCCTTCAGGTTTCTTTTCTGTTGAACAAATTAGGACACTTCAAATATGGTCACAGCCTTCTGTTAAACACAATAGAGCTGGTTCTGGGCACTCTGCGTTCCAGAGGGCTGAATAGCATATTGGGATAATTGTTATTATTAGGCAAATACAATAAATTATTTTGGGGCAACATTATCTTTTAGGGTTATGCACACATTAACAAACATATGATCTGATTCAACAAGAATCAGGATATAGAATATAACATTGATATTAAAAAGAAAAAGAGTAAGGGGTTGAGGAACCCCTAAATTTTTATCATGGACAGATTAGGTGTGACAAGAACACTTTACCAGGTTGCTTAAAGTCCTTTTTCTTGCCCTCTGTTATAAAATAAGTACAGGTGGTCCTTGCTTAATGATGGTAATTGGGACTGGAATTTCCATTGCTAAGCGACGTGGTCGTAAAGCGTGACATCATGTGACTGCATTGCTTAGCAATGGCAACCCTGGCAGTCCCTGTTGCCATCATTAAGCAAGAAATTCACATGACTGGGACTTGTGACTTCCTGCTGGCTTCCAACAAGCAAAGTCAAGGGGGAAGCTGGCAGGAAGTCACAAATCCCGGTCACAACAAGCTTTTTGTTGTAGGCAGGCTGGTAGGCAGGTGAGTGCTACAGAGTGTGGGCGGGTGGGGAGTGGTTGCTATGGCCAGGTGTGAGTTCAGGTGGGTGAGTGGGGGTGTGTGCTGCAATATGGTACAAGTGTGGGCAGGCAGGGGTTGAGTGCTGTGGCCCGGCCCAAGCATGGCTGGGCAGGCAGCTGCCCACCTACCTGGGGCCCATGCTCACCCTGCTGCCTGGGGTCTCCTCAGGAGAAAAATGGGCAGAAGCGACTTACCAGAGCAACTTGTGACCTCCTGCTGGCTTCCCCACTGACTTCGCTTGTGGGAAGCCAGCAGGGAAGATCACAAATGGCAACTACATGACTGTGGGATACTGCAACCATTGTAAGTGTGAGATGGTTACAAAGTGCCTGAATCGTGATCATGTGACCGCAGAGATGCTATAATGGCCACAATTTTGAGGACCAGTGGTAAGTGCCCCTCATTAAACACTGCTGTAGCTTTGAATGGTTGCTGAACAAGTGGTCATAACCCAAGGACTATCTGTAGATCAGATGCTGACAAACAGCACATCTCAGTAATATGCCCTGGCAAATTAAATGGAGATTTATCTCCTACCCTCACTGGAACAGAACCAATGCCCCCCCCAAACCCAACCCAATACAAAACAAAAAAACAAAACAAAAAATAGCAAAACAAAACAACAACAACAAAAACCAAACCAGATAGACTCAACCACCATCATAACCCAAGGCCTGGGAGAAAAAAATAATAACATAACATAACATAACATAACATAACATAACATAACATAACATAACATAACATAACAGAAATGAAATGAAATGAAATGAAATGAAATGAAATGAAATGAAATGTGCCAGGGAAATGCACTGAAAAATATTATCAGGAAATTTACCAGAAAAGTCATGTATTTGGAAAGATTGTACCCAAACATTTTTTAAGGAAAAATAATAGGTAACAGATAGATACAAATTTTTATGGTGGACAGATTTTTTTTTTAAAGTCTCCAGAAGTTCTGAATGATAACAGGGAATGGATACAGATTGATCTGTAAAATCATAATGGATTCAAATGATCAGTTTACAAAATAACTGAAGGTTGAGTTGATATTATATGGAATCATATGTACATTTTCAGTTCTTAAAAAAAGCCATGAAAATTAGCTCTGCCTGGTTGAAATCTTGAGAGAAACTGCACTCAGAGAGGATTGATGGGAGAACAGAGAGGTTATCTTAACTTCTTAGGTGATTTTATATGTCTGCTTGCTTGGAAATGCCTCCCAAATTCCTTTTAGCCCCTCAGGAAGAATACAGAGATGTTCTTAAGGAAATAAACCAGCATCCTATTTTTCTGAAGCAGAAAGATCTACAGTTAACTATGTATAATGTGCTGCTGAGGTCTCAATCTGCATTTTTTTTTCATTTGCATCCTTTCAGGCAGAGGTCTAGCTTTATCAGCACAAAAAATGACTGCCATGGCTAGATGGCCATTATTGTTGTGATAAAAGGGTAGATTTCCTGAGAGAAGCATTTTGGGTTGTTATTCTGTTGTTTTGTAGGATGCCATTTGACAGGCAACACCCCTTAGAACCATCCTTTTCTATAGTGGAAAAATGCCTGAGCCCCTTGTGCAATCTGCCCCTTAATGACCTTCTCAAATATGTAAATATAACAGGAGACATTTAGGGAGAACATTGGCTTTGGCTTTTTACTGAGCTGATGAATGACACATCTGGACTGAGATGTGAATGAAATCAGAAACTCTCCTAATTTCCAACATTGCTTTTTCTTTCTCTCCCTCTTCCCCTCTGGCCTGCCTCTGCTGCTTGTGAGAGTAAATATGCATCACTTGACAGGTTTTGTGGTATCCTCATCAATGAGACTCATTTGTCAATTCCTTGGCCTGATGGAAAATGATGGTTTTAGAGGCCCATCCTGTCAGCGTGTTTTCCCATTCCACAGAAACTGTCAAAATAACTCTGAGGAAGCCAGTCAGCGGGCATACAGATCAAAAGATCAAATGAGATCAACTCAGCACAATCCACAGAGGTTTCGGCAGAAAACTCCAGAAAGGTCCTCTCCATATCACTCAAGCAGACAGAGACCCTTCTCCGCTTGAGCAATTTAAGATGTGTGTTGTGATTCTCTGCAGATGGAATGAAAATATGTCATTGAAATTCCCAAATAGGATAATGAAAACCAATAAACACATTATTGTTTCTGTGGTGGCCCCTATATTGATTTTAAAAAACCAAACAAATGAAGCCAAAACCAAAACCCATTTTCAGTTTACTAGAACTAAATGTATCCTTTCAAAAGTTTTGATAGGTGCTGCCCTGGAACAGAAGCATTATTTTCACAATAACATGGTGGGAGAATTTTGCACTGCTATTAAGATTCTTCGAATTGCTGTATTCTTAGTCTTAGTTTCTGGTTCATTTTTTTCCTGGGTTTATCCATTGATGCCTGTGCGGAAAACTTCCTAAGAATATGAGCTGGAAAGTCTGTAGTTTAAATCTCTCCTCGGAGCCAGACCATGTCATATGGAAGATTCACAAATGGTTCTTCTGATGTTTTCGCTTTTGCTGAAATGGAGGTACAGGAGTCAGACAGAGTTGTAGAACGTCTGACTTGTGCCATTTCCCAATAGCATTTAGTCTCTAAGGGGGGGGGGTGTAAAATCCCCATGTTCTCCAACCCAAATCAGAGCCTCCAATGGCTACATTTAGCTTTTCAAAAAGTTGTGGAATATTCAGTAATGAAAATCCTACTATTAGGCTTAGTCTGGCCCTCAAAACATTTGTATGGGATTATTCTAAAAATAGAAACTGCATGTAAAAAGGTCCCCTATCAGTGCAGTAACTGGCAAGAGCATGGTCTGTCCCAAAGAGAAATAGCTCTCAATCCCATTCATCTCCAAGGAAAGAATTAAACTCTTCCTATGGAAAGTAATACAAAACGGAAAAGTGCTTAACTTTGGTTTCCTTGAAGAATGGCCCTGTGTGAACTTCTGTGGCTTATACAGTAGGATCAAAATCCTTTAGTTATGCAAACAGTAAGTGGTCTCTATGATTTCTAGGGATCAGAACCTGAATGCAAGGGTTGTCTTTTGGACTGAAGAATGAGGACTGGGTTGACATTCCTCTCTCCAAATTCAGTTAACGTGTTAACCTGCTCATTGATTGCTGAATTGCAATGATTTTTGATGCCGCTTTCTTCTATGTAAAGAACACTTCATTAGGAGAATGTATTGTATTTAGGTAGAGGTGTGTACACACTCTCTCTCTGTCTAATGCACTCATATACACACACAGAGAGAAATTTATATTAATTGCAGTTTTACAATCCATCTTTTTCCAAATGCAGGTCATGTTTTTTTTTCATAAATCCTAGTTGACATTTTCAAAGCAAGGCCACTATTTTCTCCCAGGACTTGAAACTGATTGTGAAGTGAAACCAATCACCTGGGCCCATCTCAATTCATTTCTCTTTCCACCAACTCACAATCTCTTCTCACCAATCTAATCTCTTGATCAATTGCAGTCACCGGCAGAGTAAATGTGTTCTGATTATTCGGTAAATTTTAGGAAGCTCTTCGTCATGACTCTACATCTGCCCAAAGCCAACTGAGAAGTCATTTCTTTTATTGATTGACATTTTTATCTCGCCTTCCTTATAAGGAGCTTGGCATAAATAATATGCTTCTCTCCCAGATTTTATCTTTCCTATAGCCCTGAAAGGTAGTTTAAATAAAGCAAATAGACTAGTCCATAATCACCTGGTGTGCTTCATGGCTGAATCCAGTTTGAAACATGGACAAGATACCCTTACCTTCTAACTCCTCTACTGCACAGGCTGTCAGGTTCCAGTTAATTAAGGCTTTGTTAAAGAACAATTGCTTTCCGGCACCATTTAATTTAACCCAGAGAAGTTTAATATTTAGTAAAGGCTTAGCTAATTTGGAAAGATTTTATGGTGTGTAGAAATGTCTTGATATATAATCATGTAAGCAGCCTCACTGTAATGAAGGGGGTGAGAATCATAAAGGTATGAGTTCAGCCTTGAAATTCTGGTACCCCTGATGATGAGGGCAATCTCCTTTCTCATTCTGATATGTCATGGACTATCAGTTCTGTATGACTCCATTATCCAGGAATGGATGAATTAGTTCAAGTTCAAGATGAAAGAAGAGTCACCACTGAAGAAATAGATATTAATTTATCTTAGATTAGACTTTCATACTCATCTTAATTTAAAATCATTTTTCTTAATCCTTCATTTAATTATAAATCATGGCACAGCAAATTTATATTCCCAGTAATTAGTATTTTAAGGTCATAAAATGATTGGAAAGGAAAGCAGATTGGGAGGAAATAATGAAATATGAATATATATCTTATATTTCTGTGCATTATACAATGCTTTCTTCTCTCTGAATTGCTTATAAACTGTTGACAATATGGAAAGATCTCAATTTCTGAAGGGTGTTATTCTCTTTATCTTTTTTCTCTCTCACTTTTTTTGTTCAGGGAGCATTTCAACTTTGCTTGGTTGTTCAGTGAAAAGGAGTTCATATTTTATTATGAATATTTTGCTTTGGAAAAAAACCAAGAATCAGGTCACAAGAAGATGGCTTCCCTTGCATTCATTTAATCACACATAAAAAGGAAGTGGCAAGGCCCTTCACTAATAAGACAAATGCCCACCAAATGCCACTCTTGGCATTTTAAGAGGGAAAAAGCATTTCCTGTGAATCCTTGAATATAACCACTATTCCTTACTGCAGTATTGGAGAACCTGTGGCTGTTCAGATGTTGACAGATCAAAATCCTCATAACCCCTGATTATTGGCCAAACTGAAGTTGATTGTATTGAGGTCCACTACAAAGTGAAACACATGTGGCAAAAAGCAATTTCAGAAGATATGAGAGAAAAAGCAATATTCTAAACGTCCATGTTTTCCAAGGTAATTTTCTTAGCAAGTAGACAGAAACTGTAGGAGGAACCTATTTCAACTCAACAGAGCAAGGTGAGAATCACCTTGGATCAGATGAAGGCATCTTGCACCTGCAGAACTTCACTCATGTAAAGATTCTGCTGCACATGATCACAGCTGATGTGCCTGTCCTTTGAAGCCCCATACAAAGCCAACACTGTAATTTTCAGGCACAAAAGGATTGCAGAAGGGAAAGAGTGAAAAAGATCCATGAGGACAAGTATTGGATACAATTTTATATGTTTAAACTTAATGAACAAATGAGCATATGGCGGTAATACAAATGCCCATATTGTGTTTGGAAATGCTGCTCTATTGTTTGCATTTCATGATCTCCAGAGTTCCACTTCTTCCCTGCTGGCATAACATATGAGGATCTGCTTGCCATGGTCCAAGATGTGAGGCTGAAAATCCTTTCTTTAAACTTAAGAAGCCATCTATACTTAGAACCCAATAATTATTTTTACACTGACCTATCTCCATTATTTTAGCAAATAATACTTTGAGGAGATGGTGTCCTTTAATCTTTTTACTTATTTGCACTCTCTTTTGGAGAGTGTCCCCTCAGAATAATGCTTCTTTTATAAGTTTCCAAAGCCAATAGCTCTTCCAGGTGAATGAAGGAAATGTGTTGGCACTGTATTTCTCTCTCTTTGATAATTGTAAATGATGAAGGAAAGAATTTTCACACAATGAGCATGGAAGATACAAGTTCACAGAACAAGTAATTTTAGAGCCAAGCCAAGAAAAGAAAGGTAAGCTGGAAAGTGACAAATGAACTGTACAGTAACTAAATGAATAACTAGTTTATGAAGTGAACAGGAAGGAGGGGTCTACTTCAATTTTTTAATAATAATATTTATTAAAGTTCACAGATACAAAGATAAAAAAACTAATACAAAGAAAAATATAAAAATAAAAAATAATAAAGAAAAAAGAAATATAAAGAAATGATTTCCCCCTTCATTAAAACAAGTACAAACAAATCTAGTAACTTATCACCTTTTCTGATATTACAACAAAAGATCTCTTCTTTCCATATCTCATCTCTTATCTCTAAACAAATGTTAAAGCCTCGTCATTCAGTCCTAATCAGCAAGTCCATTAAGAATTAGCAGAAATAGCAACATATATATTTTAACCTTAATCAAATTAAACCAACTTTATATTCCTTTCCTTTCCCTTTAACACAGTAACTTATCACTTTCTCTGAAAATACAATGAAAGATGTCTTCTTACCATATCATATCTCTTATCTATAAACAAATCTTTAAAGCCTTGTTCAGTCCTGTTCAAGAAAAATATATTAAATCTACCAGAAACAACATATACTGTATATTTTAACCTTGATCAAATAAGCCAACTTTGTATCCTTTCCCTTTGCTTTTAAGAATCTTGATCTTTAATCCCTTTAAATAATGTCCCAAAAGTTTATGTCTTTTCATTTTCTCTTGTCTCTTCTCAGAAACACTTTCATAAGTTTAACACATCTCTTTTGTAAATCCAAGATAAGAAAGTTATCCAAGTCACTCTTCTGATTTGTTATTTGTCTTTCCCTTTTAATTATTAAGGCATCAGCCAATTTCGTTGTAAATCCAGCGTAACATTTGACTGCAAAATTAAATTGTAAATTACCAAGTCATTAAGGATTATGATGCCAAATGCCATTCTTTATAGAGCTTTTCCCCCCTAAGCATGAGCTTTACCTCACTGAGTAGCCAATGATGTACAGAAGATAAGCTTGTCATCCATTGTTATGTCAGATTCAGCTGGCACGGCACAGCGAATGCCGCTGCTCAGTTTCACCTAGTCAGTTTCCCCGCCCCAGGCGTAGGCAGCGGAAAAGGGGAAGTCAGCCAAACCGCGAGTTAATTGCCAACAGGTGGCGGTGGTTAACTCCAGCCGAGAATGGATACTTTGTATCAGAGGCGGCTTCCCTCAAGCGCCTCAGACAAAGAGAACCTCAGCGGTTCGGAAGCGCAGCAATCAACGCACAATTAAGAACTCCTGGCTTAATCTACAGAAGGAAAGCCTAACGAACACAACAACCCCATAAACAATAAACAGCAATCAAGAGGACAAAAAGAAATGGGCTGAATCTGCCTTTTGGGTGAGGGGGAGATTACCGCGGGTAATCAGTAACTAGGCAACAGGGGAAAGCGTGGGAACAGGGAACATATAAAAGACTATGTAATCTGTGCCAAGCCAACCCTGGCTTTGTTTGTATCTACCTATGTTAAACTCTAGTAAACTTCTTTTGCTGAACTTGCATTTCATGAGAGTTTCATTGCAGCTGAATGTGGTAAACCTTTTACCTGTTATACTTTGGGACCTGCTAGTCAAGAATATAAACACCTAGTTTTGGAAACACCTACCCCAGATGATAAATAGTTCTTTGACTGATCTATAGTTATCTACAGATTGAGGTCATTGACTAATGTTACAACCATGATTAGATGATTTGTAGAATGCTACTCTGTTGCAGACATCTTTTACTCATATCAGTGTTCCTTACATATTTTGTGTCCATGAGAGCTGGTGGAATGTTCTTTGAATTCAACAGTCTTTGACCTCTTTCATGTTATATGCTTAGTTTAAAAGAAAGAACAAGGGAAGGAACCTCTGGATAATTCCAGAAATATTCATGATCATGATCACTTCTAATATTGAATTTAATCCAGCTCCCTGTCCCATGTTGACAGGTTTCTGGAGAACATAGGGCTCCTGAGACATAAGATGCCTTGATGCTAAAGTGAACCTTGAAATTTACAGAAGTAAAAAGAATCAGGAAGAGGAATTTTCTGTAAGACTAAGGCTGATTATTACACTAGGCCCCCAGACCATTTTGCTGTGTGAGGCAAAGAACAAAATGTCATCCCCTTTCAGTCTACAAAGTGCAACTGGACTGGTGACTGAATGTTTGTTGAACACTAATGGGACAGCCTTGCATTGCACAGGGACAACTGTATGATTACCTACTTCTCACCTCCCACACTCTTCAAATCTTTCATTGCTGCTGCTTGAGATGACTTGCTCTTGCCCATTGCAAAACTCTGCTGGGACTTGCATTGTAAACTTCTAAAAGCAATCAGGAGGAGGAAGAAAAGGAAGGAGGAGGGGGGACTGATGGAAGTGAGGGCAAGGAAACAGAAAATGGAGGTGGCTGAAGCAGAAGCAAGTTAGAAGGGAAGCTGGAGGTACAGTGAGAAGAAGGGGAGTCCAGAAAACTGGCTTAGGACATAGGGGTTTCAGGTTAAAGAATTTGCCACAGATTTATCTAGGATGACATTCTCCAGAGAGGAAGAATGATTTGAGGAAGCTGCACACTGGTTTGAACATATAAGGCGTTCTTGGAGAAAAAACAACCCAAATCTAAAAGCTTCAGCCACTTATTTTCAAATATAAGCACAACCTTCATTACCCAAAATATGTAAATGAATTTATATCTGTACATTTTATGAAAAATCTAGATACAGGTGTGCCATAGAAAAAAATTGCCTTCAAAATGATTGGGGAAATGAAACTGAGGTAGACCTACCTGCATGCCTCAATTGGGTATGGAGAGGTGGAAGAAAGAAGAGGAAGAAAGAAGTTGTTAATGAGACAGGCAAAAAGATATGAAGAAGAACAGAATTTGAAGGGGGAAAAAAGCAAGAAAGGTGTGAAGAGAAGAACAGCAATACATTTCAAAAGTACATCTTAGTAGGCTAAAGAAATGTGTTAGAAAATAATGTTTCAGTTTCAGTTTCATTGCAATACAGTACATAAATATTGTAAAATATTATAAATCACTAGAACCAACATAGGAGGCATAAAACATATAAAGCTAGTTTAAAATCTAGAAAAACTAGAGCTAATCTAAAAGAGTGAAGAGAGTTGAGAAAAGTTATGCCACTTAAGAATAGTAAATACATAAACACTTTAGCTATGTAGACCTACTGCTACTTATTGTATATAAAATTCTCATGCCTTTGGATGGTCTCTAAGCAAAATCTCACCATCTAAGCCGTAACATCAGGAGAGCTCTCCTTCAGTAGAAATGGAAATAGGGTTTCATGGGTTTCCCTTCCAGTTTCTTAATGAGTGGAGTAATCCTTCCGCTTCTGGCATAGCAACAAATGCAGTTAGGAAACAAATGTACAGGTAGAATGGGATATACCTGCCTTGGCAATAGCATTTGTGAAATACTTTTTATTTCAGGCATTGTCCAGCCTTACATAACATAAAACATGGAGATAAAATAAGATGATAGGATAAAGGATAAAATCATATAAATAAAACTGAATTGAATAAATGGTGAATTGAACCCAGCCAGCACAGGTGAAACTTTCTTAGTTCAGGTAATCCACTTTGAACACTGAAATGACTAACACGAAGGCTTCAGTGAAAAGGCCTTCATAAGCATAACTAGAAACAGTTTAGGAGAGGAGGGTAAACAGTTATTATTATTGTTCAACTTAGAGTAACAGTAATCAAGTCAAATGGTTCCTAGTGAGGTCCTGTTGAATCTTACTGGCTGTTAAACAAAACTTGATGAGTGCATTGCTCTAGTCAGCTAAGATAACTGAGATTAAAAAAAAAACTAATATATTTAATGAAGGCACAATCAATTCATGTTTCAGATCAAGTGTTTGTGAAAAAAGCCTGGTTCAGCAGTTGATTACAAACTGAATATCAGTCAGCATTATGATGTAGCTGGAAAAAATGGTAAAAACAATGTTAGACAGAATCAACAGAAGTATAATTTCCAAATCTTTGGAAATAATAGCTCCCTTGTATTCTGCTTTGGCCAGACTGTACCTTAAGTACTATGTCCAGTTCCAGGCACTACACTTTAAAAAGGATTCAGAGAAATTGGAAGAGAATCAGAGCAGGACTCATACCTTAGTCAGCTCTAATCTGGACAGTTACAATGTGTTGTACATGGGACTGCTCTTGAAGAGTATTCTGAAGTCACAGCTGGTTCAGAATGTAGCAGCTTGAGTAGTTATGGGTACATCAAAATCCACCCATATTCAAGAGTTACATTGGTTGGCAGTTGGCTTCTGAGTTCAAGTCAAGATGCTGATGGTCACTCTTAAAGCCCTGCATGGCTCAGGATCTATCTGTGTGACCACCTACTTGCAATAATATTGGCCACTCCAATGATATCTGGTCAAGTAGGCTCTCTTCATGTCCTCTCGCTCAGGGATTGTCTTCTATAGAGGATCAGAGAAATGAGCCTTCTCCGTCATTCCTCCAGAAATCTGAAGACTGTTAAAATGTAGCTAGTTCACCAGGCCTTGGGACTGGAGTTATTGTGATGTTGTTTTCTCTGATACTGAATGAGGAGGGGGGATTGATATATTAAGCTCCTCATGTTTATTGATGTTGATATACTTTATCTTTATTTTGTATGTGTATGTTTTTCATCTGATTTACAGATGTCAGGTATGTACATCACTCAGTCAGTGATTTGGGTGGCAGGAAGTAAGTAAGTAAATGAATAAATAAAAAATAAGCAAGGGACTAGTAACTAAGCCCTAAGAAGAAAGATTGAACTAGCTGGGTTAGTTTGGTCTTAAGAAAAGGTGACTGAGGTGGGACATGATAGCACTCTTCAAATTCCTGAAAGGATGCCACACAGCAGAAGCCCAAGACCTGTTCTTTCTTGTTCCAGATTATAGAATGTAAGAAAACAGACTAGGGAGATTTCAAATGAATGTCAGAGAAAACTTCTAACCAGTAGAGCAGTTTGCCAGAGGACAAATTATCCAGGCTCACCAAAGTGTTCAAGTGGAGATACTTCAGTTCAGGTTCCTACACTGAGCAGACTAAGCCAAAAAAAAATCCATGATTTGCGGGCTGGCTAAAACCCTGAAGCACTCCCATTTAAGAGTTTTTATTGCAAGACCACCTAATGTTCTTTCATTAGTGAAGTTCCTAATCCTTTGTGGGAATTGAAAGAGAGCTTATATATTGTAGATGTTCCTGTGATTTACTTTCTGCAGTAAGGATGTGAATTGTGACTATTTACTGATATGAGAAAAAGTTGTATGAGGCATATAATTGTCATGTAATTGTCCCTTATGTGCAACCTGCGTTCAAGGATTTCAGGGTAGTATGCCTCCACTGAGTTAAGTGGTACCAATGTGCTTCCATAGTTTCAGTTCCAAGCTGGGCATGGATCTTGGCTGAGGCCACCAATGACCTTTTTTTTTTTTTTTTTACTGCTACTGAAGAGAACTGAACATTGATTGTTATACTACGTAGGAAACAGATGCACTTCGATTTAATTTGCTACCCATTCACTTCCTAAAGATAGTCAGTCTTTGGTTAACTAATATTGTACAAAAGAAAAGATTTTACATATTCATGTAAAGCGGCATGTTCACCCTGCCAAGGAGCATAAACAAATAGTCATTTTACCCTACTGTTACCAACCATACATACTTTTTCAAAAATAAAATGTTCATATTAACATTTTTAGACAGAGTCCATAGGAAATAATCCAGTAATTAAATGGATCTGCATCTAATACACCCATGTGCCCAGACTTGAGTTTCCCAGACTAGAATAGGCAAAAGACCCTGTTTTTCTTTCACGTGAACATTTAAGCCAACTGAGTAAGTTATTTTATTATTTTTGTATGTCAGTTTTTCAATGACTCACCTGATATTCCTCTGTCTTCCATTTGGCCAGGTAGGATATTGGCAGCAAAAAGGCATCACTGTGTTCAGATTGAGAGCTCAGGGCAGGATGGAGGGGGAAATCCTATTGACGCCTGGCAAAGTATCAAGGCGCAGTCTGAACCCCCAGCATACAGATTCAAATATTAATCTTCATTTCTATTTCTCTCACCCACCCCATAAGCACACAGATCTAATTATTGCATTTTTAATAACCCTTGTTGTCTGCTTGCTGGATCCTGGAACAGGTGCCAGGAATGAGAAGTGAAGCTGTGAATCAGTATCAGCAGTGCGATGAAGGCTTCCTGGCACAATTTGCATTGCTCTGCAGAGGAACTGGCTGAGAGGGTTGATGAGCTAAATACTCAATACCAGTTGAAGGAGGTGCCAGATGTGCCCCATCAAGTCCAACATTTAAGAGCTGAACACTGAAGGAAGATGTTTTGAAGAGGAAACTATAAGATCTCACACTCTTTATCTCTATTCTTAAGTTGTCCCAGATTTGACTTTGCAATAACTGCAGTTTGTTTAAAACCTGAAGTGGAAGGTTATGATTTCTTCCTTTGGTGCATGTAAGAAAAGGAGAGGGGGAATAGGTGAAAAAGTGGTTTCCTGCTGTATCTGAACTTGGCTACTGAGGCACGTGTAGACTTCCTTTAAATTCTTGAGGTCAGGCATTGCCGGGTTCTAGCAAATTTAAATTTCCTATCTAAGGGGGGGAAAAAAGGAAAATCTTATTCTGCCTTGTGTTCGTTGGCTTTCTCAGCATATAATCAAGCCTTACATTTTTTTTTCAACACACATATAAATGGTTTGCCTATAGGCAGAATTTAAATACTTGACAAAATTTAAACCTGTTAAATATATTCACTTTGCAGAAGAAGACCACAGAGATAACAACAATACTAATAATAACTTCTTGATTCTCTTAAACCAGCAGAACAGGTAGCTTAAGCCTAATGGTGTATTGCATCATGATTAAGTCCTAAGCTGGCAAAGGGCACTACTCTACGGAAAGCCAGTTTGTCATTGCATTCAGGCCATCGGTCAGACTTGCAAAATTATGTTGCAGAACAAAGAGAGCCCAGGAGTGTTCCTAGGCTTTTTCTTGCAAAATAGAAAGCATGCCAACTGGCAGGAGAAAAATCAGCAAGAAATTCTTGTTTAGCTCAGTGTAACCATTCCCCCCAGACTCATTATGAAATTATTTATTTTTTAAGGTCTTCATGCTGCCATTTGAACCCAGAATATATACAATGCAGAAGCTTGCTCTTACCTCACACCAATTTGATTTGAATGGCCATTGGGTCCAGTTCTATTCAATTTAACTGAATGAATTAATTAATTCAATGTTACAATTCAATCAATTCAATCAATTTAATCCATTAATTCAATGTTACAGAATTGTATGACCACCCTGTGGGCTGCTTCCTATAGTTATTTTAATGTCTACTATGTCTAAATTATATTTAGTGTTGAAAAGAAGTATCCCCATAAAATTGAAATGCCTCCCCTACTCTTTATAAATGCTCTGAAGGCTCAGCCCCACATGGCTACTTTCTAATCTGCCCCTAAAGGAACTTTGTGCTTAACTACAACATGAGCCCTTAAAAAGCCAATTGATACACCAAACTTCTTTATATACATAGACAGGACATTATTTTAAGTGTGTTTCTTAAAAGGGATATGATCACATCTGGCAGGTTGAATCTAAACAGGTTTCTATACAGAAGGAAAGACTAGGTGATAAGACCAACAGTAGCCTGTTGTGTATGAGTGCTTCTAGGCAGGAGTCAGATATGAAAAACAATGCTGGGGAGCCACCATAGAGTGTCTGTAAAAGAAAACAGGGAAGTGAAGCAGCACAGCAAATTTAGGAGCAGGAGAATCTAATCTGCAAAGTCTGACAATGCTGGGTTTGGAGGGAAAAAAAGCAGTGACTGAGCATGAAAATAAAGCTAAGGCTGCCTTGTCTTACATTAAACTCTAGCAAACATAACTGGTATAACAAAGGAGGAGGAGGAGGAGGAGGAGGAGGAGGAGGAGGAGTAGAAGAAGAAGAAGAAGAAGAAGAAGAAGAAGAAGAAGAAGAAGAAGAAGAAGAAGAAGAAGAGGGGGAGGGGAGGGGAGGGGAGGGGAGGGGAGGGGAGGGGAGGGGGACTGTTGCTAAGTCTCTCAGCAGTTGATTGTTTGCCTCATTTTTTTCTAAATGCAAAGAATATTAAAACAAAATACAAAACAACATATTATCATGGTAATAGTTGAGCATTCAACATATACATTCTTCTGTTTTAAAGTGGCATAAAATAGACCACCATCTCCTCATCCAAAGGAGGACTGGAGCATTGGCCTCATTCTACATAAAGTTTTCAGACACAGTGAAAACAGTAAAAGTCACTGTTGTAAAGACAGCACATTGCCTTTAATGGATATGTAAATATTTCATGCTACGGGCCTTCCTTGAAATCTGGCCTCGCAAAATCTTCTGGGCTAGAATGAAATTCTTTTGGCAGGAACTGGTTGTTGCTGTTGCTCTTGCTAAATGCAGAAGCCCTCCTAAGATTGCTATTTATGTCCCACACTATGTTAAAAATATATCCAGTTGTTGCCTTGCCTCCTTCCACATAAATGAACTGACAAGCCTTCCAGTTCGTAGTGAACATATAACCGCATTTCAACAAACCCACTTTCAGCCCTAATGGCTCCTTCAACATTTCTAAATGCTCTAAATGAGAGTATTTGGACATTTGGACTGCCTTGTAATGCTATTTATTCTGCATCCATCATATGCTCAGTGATATCTTCAGACCTAGGGAAAAGTTGTGAAATTGTGATCGCCCAGTGAAGTGAATTCATGGAGGTCAAAATGATATTCAAAAGCTGTTATGGCTTCAGTGGCTCATCTTGTTATACCATAGGAACTGGGAAATGCTGCGTTAATTGGCAGCCACACATGGGGGCAATGTCAAGGGATTGGTGGGGATGAAAGACTAAGTGATCGAATTAGTGCCTGCTGCTGAAGATGCTCACAGAGCCACCCTTGAAGAAGGAAGCAGTAAAGGCCAGCTGGAAACATTCCTTATTCTTGCTGTAGGGGGTTCATTTTTCAATCACACTACACAGTATATCCATCAGAGGTTGCTCTGCAGGTTCCAGACCCCATTTCATAACCAGACATCTTATTCCAGGAGCAACAAAAATAAGCAAAAAGTAAACAAGAGGAACAATGACTGGGAAATCAAATCTAATTGCACATAAGTCACTTAATCCAGAAAAATCACTTTAATAATGGTGCTTGTGTGCAGATGTAGATATGCAGATGGCCCTTGTAAAAGGTAGCTTTCCTAATTACAGAGAAATATCTGCTCATCACCACTGATGTTCACCACCAGAGCAAGTGGGAGCAGAAACATTTTGTCTGGGATGGCTTTAGTCTTGTGGGTTTCGTTTCCTTGTAAACTGCTTCAAGTTTCTGAAATTGGCAGTATATAAGGCTTTCTATAAAATAAATCAATAAATTATAGCTTCTCTTTGTTATTCTCTAACAATAAATGAAATAATTGTGCTTTTCCCATTTTACTGCATTTCTAAAGAAACAGAGTTCTGGGATGATAGCACAGGGAAGGTTGTAAAGGAAAGATTGCCCTGTTGAGGATTTAAACGGCTAAAGAAACATTTGCCATGACAGTAAGAAGCTGAAGGGTAGCATATTATGGTTTCATCCACCAGCCAGGAACAGACCAAGGGATGTTAGGAAGGAGTGTTCCCTTATTTCCATCAAGAAGAAGACCATGAAACGAGGAGTCCTTGTACAGTGGGCGGGGAAGTACCATTTGCAGGGAATGTTCATTGCCCACTCTTGCCCGAAAGGACGCTTGGCTCCATCTGCCAGACAGCTTGGACCTGGAAAGCCATGGTGGCCTCATCTGGAGCCATCATGGAACAAAGGACCACTGAATGCTATTCAAACAAGGACACCCAGCAAGGGAAGGTCAGCCCAGATCTGGATAGAAATGCTGGCTTATGGCTCAGGCATTGTTCTGGTCTTGAACTGATCTCCGTGGTTTCTCCATCCTTTGTGATTCTTACATGTTTGTTTACATATTTAAATATGCATGAATCACTTTGGGAAAGAACAGTTCTCTGACAAGCAGAATAAAAATATGGTAAGTAAATAAACAGTAATGAACATGGGACCTAGTTTGGTTAGACTATTGGTCCATCTAACCCAATATTGTCTAAGTTTTCTCCAGATACTTGGGGGAAGTTGTATTTCTCACAACTAGTTATCTGATACATTTTCAATAACTGCAACAATAGAGATGCTAGAAACCAAACACAGAGCCTTCTGAATAACAGATGCTGAGTTGTGCCTCCATTCTATGGGAATCCTAGCTATATTCAGTTGTTCTTCTCCTATTCTCAGCTAAGAAGGTGGAAGAGGGAAGAATGGATTAACCTTTGGCCCCATCCACTCCCATTCATCTCAGGCTTGGTATCAGAGTATTGGTTCTCCCCATTTGTTTGGGATGAATGCGTGCATTAGGAAATGTTCTCTGTTCTTCCAGACTCTAAATTGTGTAGGGATCCTATACAATTAAAGTTGACTCTATATGAAAGAGCTCTCAACATGTGGATGTTTGTTGGAGCAGCAGTGAGAAAATGATGGGTCTGGAAGCTTATCCACTTTCTTTCATTCCACCAATATTGAATGAATGGGGGTGTGGAGAACAGCTGAATTGATCTTGTTTTTCATAGGTGCTGGTTTTTCTGAAAATATTTCTCTATGCCAGATTTGCGCAAACTTATCTATGACCAAACAAAGACATATTTGAGATCATCCATGTGGCATCTATCTTCTGGGGTATGCCAAAGACAATTAAGTGTCAACTTTAAAAATTAAGCGGTGAAGGCAGTAAAAATACACATCACATTGTTCTCTGTTCTTTGCTGATTCAATAGCAGACCAGGATTTGTCCTGCATAATATATGAAATGGCCTTGAGTCACTAGATTTGCTGAACGGTCATCTTTCGCAATTTGTTGCTTATTGTTTTGCCATAAAATCCATCTCATTTTAGCATACCTTTTCTTTTCTTTTTTAGTGAAGGGAAGGATTTTCTGGGAAAAAGGTTCTCTTGGCTGAATCACTTCCATATCTGGTAAATATAAAACCATATCTTTTAAAACAATCCCATCACCTTCAATTTCTGTAGGTCAGTTTGGTGCATATATATATTAGTCTTTTTGTTTTTAGAGCTGCTTCAAAAATTAAAAACAGATTAATGCCTGATAGGAAAGTCAGAAAGGTACTTGAAACCTTAGAATAGTCAAGTGTGTATGTGTGTTTATCTGTGTACACACTGTACAGCTTCAAAGATTTTCAAGCAGCTGTTCCTGCCAGACAGTGGGTAACAGAATCCATTCCAAGCGACGGAAGTCTGTGAGAAACATTGATTTGAAGGATGGTCCGTCCAGAGGATTCTGTTACTCCCAAAATGTACTGTTAATTCAAAGGCACTTCTACCGAACTCTCTAGTGCTCAGTGGACCTTGCCCATTTATCTTCAGTATAAATTAGCTGAATGCATTCACTCCTTTGAGTGTTGACATAACTACAGAGAAAAAAACATTTATTTGGGAAGTTACTTCCACTAAAGCTATTTTTTCATTGCAGAAATGAACTGTGGAGATGATGTTCAGATACAGAAGTCCATTTGGCATTTTAAAAGGAAGCTCTGAAGCTCATAAGTGGATCCAATGCCTCACACTGAACTAGATGAATTCCAGCATGAGCGACCCCTATTTTAGGTGTCTCATAGGGCACTGAGCTTCTCTAAAATAGTGCAACTGCTGCCAAGCAGATGGCCCTACTTGTTATCTGGATGATGACTTCAACCAGGAGAAAAAACAAAGGATGATGCTTCATTCTTACAGCAGTTACAGGATCTCAGACTAACTTGGACTCCAGATTCTGCCTTAGTCCTGCAAACAAATCCAAAACAAATGGCTTAATGATCCATGGACACACAATCATGAACTGATTGTCCTACTCAGAATAAGTTGTTCATAGAGAGCTGCTATCCAGGAACAATGCAAAGGAATAATATGGCTGGGTTTTTTTTCCCTCTTCTCTGCCTCATCTTGTTTCTTGCATGGCCAAAACAAAATCCTGCAATTGTCAAGCTGAATAAGACCAAGACTTTGACAAAGGAAAATATAGCCCATAATCTTCATCACCAATCTGGAAGAATACTTTTTTGTTTAATTTGAGAAGAATATAGAACCATTGCAATAACTATTTGGGCTACTGCGATGGAGCATTGTGGGTTTGCTTTTGAATACATTCTAAATAGATCAAAATGCAGTTGCCCTTTGCACCTTGTGAACCTTCTGATCTTTATTTCTGAACTCAGTTCAAGGTGCTCTTTTGTCATCCATAATACCTTCATAGTCCTACAAGTATTCTAGTTCCACTCTATGTGCCTCACATGGCTCAGAAGTTCTGTGACCCAGGGGAAATACAGTGAGGTAGCTATTAAAGAAAGGATCTTTTCAATGATGCCAGCCCAATCGTGGAATGCTCTTCCCAAAGAGGTTTCCTGGGCACATATCCTGATGTATTTTCAGCAGAAGGTGGAGTACTTTTGGTTTTACTATTTGTTTTATGCTATTGGACAATTTACTGTCAACTCATTTCTTGAGGTTTTTAATTTTGCATTTATTCTTCCAATAACTTATCCTGAGGTTTTTAATTTTGCATTTATCCTTCCTATAACTTATCCTGAGGATCTGCATATCAAAACTTGTGAGAAATAGTTCCCACACAACACATAGGATACTACTTGGTATATCGTCAAAACAGCTCCTGGCTACCCAGCCTCATGAATATACATCTTTGAATCATCTATTTGCAACACATGTAGTACACACTCATTCACATGTCACATTTCTAGGAGCATAATATTGTGAAACAAAGTCAGTCTTCTCCTTTCCTCTCTTTTCCTTATTCTTTCAGACCATTTTTAAGCCAGTCCTATGTTGTTTAAGACTGTCGCTTTGCCATACATAATGAAACCTCTTATAAAAATTACCAGCTGCAATTTTCCGTAACCTCTAACAGTGCTGTTCAATAAAAAGGCCCATAATTATTACCATAGCAACTGCAGTGTGTGGTGTGCACGGTAAATCTATGAAACAAGACTTTGTTTTAAAAAAGTATCCTATATTAATTTGTAATAAGGCTGTTATTTTTAGCATTTGTAAATGAACGGAATTTTCTAAGTATCTCTCCTTGTTTTGATGTGCACTCTCCATTTTTTCCTCTAGGGCTTTTTCCTTTCCTCCCATTTTCTTATCCTGCCTCTATATATTGTTTGTGGAGATTTGTGCAAAGGATGGCATTGGGACTAGCAGGTATCAAATGAGACCATGCAGAGTGATTTCTGTGAAGCCATCACAAGATGTCTCTTGTAAACTTTGTGGTTTTTTTAAAGTTATTATTAGGTTACCTTGATGAACTGCAGATGGGAGAGGGTTTAGGAAAAGAAAATCCATTTATTTCTGTTTCTAGAAGGCTGGCTTCGCTACATGTTCATCCTCTTTGCCCGAGAAACTAAGCACAATTATTTAAAGCTAATCGAGCATGTAGCTTATGTAAAAGTGGACTTTCTATGGTCTTGATAACTGGCTATTTCTGCCTTCAGTTAGAGTGGCCTGATCCATCTATTTCTGGCCCAAATGCCTTTTACATTCATGCATTCTGTCCGTTTTGTCCTATTTTGCTACTCCAGAGTTGCCTTCTTGATAGCCACCTTCAAAATATGGGGTAGAAATCCCTCAGCTACATGCATAATAGGGCTGCCTATGCTTTGAAACTGATGCAGAAGAAGTGTTTCAGATCTTTTTGCTGTTCCTTAAAACAGCCTCACTTTTTCTTGTTTCCAGTTGAAAATGCCTCTGCTTTTTTAAAAAAAATCTACTCATTAATGTGACTTCTAAAATGGTGGAAACTTTTTCACAGGCTCACATGGAAACCTGAAAAAAGCTGGTTTGCTTTTGATTTAATGAATAGCAGAAAACAGTTCTTTTGAATCATTTTAGAAGTGGTCATACCTCTAAAAAATAATCTATCACCAATATTACTGTATTATTCTCAGAACTCATACAAAGCAAATCTTCTATCTAAATTTCTTTCTTAAATTCCCTTTAAAAAGCCCAGAGTTCAGCAGCTGGGGAGGGAGAAATGGCACATTGGGTTAACGATGTATATGTCAATACTTTTAATATCAATAATAATTTGTATTTTTCCTTCATATTGCATTAACTGGCATTGGAATATCATCTTCCTTCCCCAGCCATTCAGGAAGAGTTCTGCAGTCCAGATGTCACCCCCACCCCACCATTAAATTTGGAAATGAAGCTGGTGTCATTCCTGCTCTTAATGAACCTCTCGGTGCTGAAAGAAGCTGAAATCATGGTGTTTATCAACTTCTTGACAATAGGAGTGTTTGCTATTTTCCTTCCTGAAGGCCGTTTCCAGAAAGTGAAACCACATACTTAGACATTTTTAAATAACATAGTGCAGACATCAAAGGTTAAACTGTATTAAGCTTTAATACAAGCTTAATACAAGCAAACAAGGTTTATCAGTCACAAGCTGTATTTAGCAAGTACATGGAAAGGTAGGGCAGATTGTTTCCTTGAAACATTTAACTTGGCTACAGAGCATTGAAGGAACTCAGGCTGGGGGATACAACTGTACAATCAATTTGATAGTATTCCAAAATGCATTCCCAGTCTCTCCGCAACTCTCTTTTCTTCTCCTGAGCACTTTTTCTCTTTCTCCAATGTCTTGTTGTCTCATATTCTGTTTTTCTCTTTTCAGCTTTTCGGTGGAACTATCCACTAGATAGCGCCTGTTGCACAGTGATAAAGCAATATAGTGCCATTCTAGTTTACATGAAAGAATACTGAGAGAAGCTGGGAATTAAGTGAGACCAGAAATTATTATACACCCTTGCCAACAGAAGCTGGTTCAATACAAAGTATTGCCTTATCTACTTTATGTCCCTCATTCATTTGTTTGTGACTTAGTCCTTTCATTGGAACAGAGACACAATGTATAGCTTGGCTACCAGGTGATTTACAACCATGGAAGTTAAAAGATTCTTTCCATCTCCCCTGCTTCTCTCTTCTTGTAGTGCTGACACCAGCAGATAAGAAAATGCATTTCATAGTGTGACATCATTTTCAGCAAATCAATGCCATTTAAAATGCTGAGCACTCAGGCTACAAATATCATGGCCACCACAAGGAAGTGGCAGGCAGATCCTGGACTGAGAAACCACACTGGTGTGCTCATTGCCTTTTCTGGCCTCCACCTGTATGTAGTGAAGAAACAAAGAGGCTCATTTAGTTCCATATCTGTACTATCACTGGCCAACTGAGAATTTCCCTCCTGCTGGTACCATGTGGTTTGGCATCTTTCCCTAGTGGAAAGCCAGCTGCAGACTGACCACAGAATGTGATAATTGCTTGTAATACATAGAGTCCTAGGACACATGATGGTTCATCCCCTGAACCCACAGGGCACAGAATGGGGGAAACGGCTGGATCTAGGCGATCCTTTATTCCAAGACTGCCACATCCTCCTGCTAGAAATCAAGAGGTGATAAGACCAACTGAAAGCCAGGCTGTTTTCATGAGCCGTATCTAACAAGGCCATACAATGTTTTGCATCACTGAGAGACGCAAAGTGGATCCGCTCACGTGGAAAACAGATTTTATTTCTACAGCGAGAAGGGACAAAATGCATTTGTTTTCCTTGGTGGAATTACACTGGCTGCTTACTTAGTAATGCTGGCAAAGCAAAATATCGATAGCAGAGGAGAAAATGCCTTTGATTCTCATTTTCAAAAATGCAGCCAGTGACCATATGGCTCAACTACTTTCAAGTGGCACAATTCATGTAAGCTAAGCTGCCAGATAATGGGTTGAGGTAACTTGACCTTCACCTGTGACCCCTCAGAGGGTGGCAATCATGTGAAAAGGCTTTGCGGCCTGCTCGTTGAGGCGGTCTTGTCATACTAATTGTGAGACTTTATAATGATTGAGGTTGGTGGACAGTTGAGGATGGGAAATATGCCTTGCAGTTCCACATTGTGGAAGCAGGAAGGACCAAAAACACTGATAGATATTCATAATCTGTGTTTGTCTTAGCGTGAGTTTTTTGAAAGAAGGATGTTTGAGCACCTGCTATTGTCTGTATGAAGCCCATACTCCAACGTTAAAGAAATAAGAACAAACAGAGAATATTTTTACATGCCATATGTGAAGGTGCAGGTCCACTCTTCTTTGTGCTTAATAAGTTAAAACATATGATTTCACTGAAAGCGAGATGAATTTCCATCTATTTGACACGGGGTCACTTCAGTGTATTTGGTCCAAAGAAACTTAAGACAAATCAGATTGTCTGCTTCTTCATTACAGTCTGTATGCAACTGAATTATTCTGAGGTAACCAGATTGTCCTAATTTGCACTTTCCTCCATAGGCATCTACCCTTTAATCATTTTTAAACATCTCTGGAGAATTGTACAGTTGTGTAGTTGCCCTGCTTGTCTTGTTTTTGTTTTTGTCATGAAAACGCTGAATGCAAGCATTTCAAGAGGAACCAGAAACAGCCAGGATTGGCATTGCACCTGCTCCTTTTGTCTTTATAAATATAGCATCATCATCCTGATGACTACTGCTATTGAATTTCTACAACTTGCACAAAGCAAGTTCTTCTAATCAAGACAAGGATTTCTGAAAGCCACAATCCTCTCTTATTGAGCTAGAGGTTCAGGTCACAGAGAACAACAATGATAAATGAATCCAGAAATTTATTTCCAGCTTGACCGCACAGCCTCCGGGCAGAAATGCTAGAATATTAATCATTGATGATGATGACGACGACGATGATGATGCCTTTCTTCAACATGAGCTATCCACATAAACAGTCTGGCTCCCCTCCTTTTCCATTGTGGGGAACAAGAGCATTAATATTCATTTGAGCTAATTAAATAGCCCAAATACTCCCACACTTGGTCTATAAGAAGAGCTTCCTTTTACAATTTTGGATGCTTGGGCTCTGGGGAATTTTTACTTCCCTCCCCTTTTGCTTTCCTTCTTGTAAACTTATTTAGAGTTTACAAAATATGTTGTGCAGTTATTTTCCTGGTTTTATTTTTTAAGGGTGATTGTATCATACTTTGTTCAAAAAGACTTTTTATTAGTATTTGTATTCCATAATGGGTCTTTGACCACACAACAAAATGGACTGCTAGAGAAGCTCCTTGCGGTGTCCTCTACCTACCATAAGACTAAGCTGGGATCCATAGGACTCTCCCACTCTGTGAAACTCATCACCATCTGAAGGCCCTCAGGCAGCAACTTTCTTAGTTTTAAACAGAAGGGGAATTCTTTCCCCCTTTCCTGCCCTTGCTTTTGCTGCAGTTTTAATGGTTCTTAATTTGTGATCAGTATTTTAATCATATTGTTTTAATCTTAATTATTCTAGCTAGTCATTTTGTGTTCTTTTTAGTAAAAGGGCAGGATAGAAATATCTTAATAAATAAATTAGTAGCTAAAACAATTGCTGAAGAATTGCAGACATTTATCCAGTGTGTAACTTGGTTTTAAAATTAGAGGAAGAAATTTCAGTAACCTGCGCCATGCTGATGACACTACCCTGAAAACTGAAAATGCAAAGGATCTGTAAGCTCTAGTAATAAAAGTTAAGGAGCACAGTGAAGAAATAGGACTAAAATTAAATATAAAGAAGACCAAACTAATGACAACAGGAAGAAAAACCAGCTTTAGAATTGGCAATGAAGGTATCAAAGTGGTAGACAGCTTCTGCCTTTTAGGATCAACCATCAACAGTATAGGAACAAGCAGTCAAGAAATATGCTGTAGACTAGCACTTGGAAGAGCAGCCATGAAGTCCTTGGAAAAGATATTCAAATGCCATGATGTGTCTATACCCACAAAGATCAGAATCATGCAAACCATGGTATACCTTGTGATACTCTATGGAAGTGAAAGATAGACTTTGAAGAAACAGGATAGGAAGAGTATTGATGCTTTTGAATTAGGGATAGGAGAAGACTCCTGAGAATACCATGGACAGCCTAGAAAACAAACTGATGGATCATTGAACAAATCAACCCAGATTTCTCACTTGAGGCACAAATGACCAGGCTCAGATTATCCTACTTCGGACACATTATGCAAAGACCTAACTCTCTGGAAAAGGCTGTAATTCTGGCAAAGTTGGAAGGAAAGAGAAGAAGAGGATGACTAACAGCAAGGTGGATGGACTCAGTCACAGTAGTGATGAGTGGTGATTACAGTTGGAAGGCCTGAAATACTAAGTTAGGGATAGATTAACATGGAGAAAATCTATCTATGTGGTCTCTAGGAGTTAAAAACAACTTGATGGCACATAGTCAATCAATCAATCAATCAATCAATCAATCAATCAATCAATTTGGGGTTTTAAAGTACTCAATTCTAGATGCACGATATGCAAACTTATGTTCAGAAACTCTGGATATTCAGTTAAATGATGTAACCAAACTTCAGATTAACATATTCAAAACAAGAATTTGATACCTTTATAAAGCACACTATTATTCTAAAGTGGGCCATCCTGGCAAGTTCTTCTTGAGTTCAGTCAGTTACTTGAGCAAATGAACAACTGCCTATGCTCTTTCACCTTAACTACCTGCCAGATTCCAAGCTGAGGACTGTGCACTGTGTGAATGGTGAGTTGGGGATCTTAAGCAGAAAGTGCAGATTGTCCAATTCACTTCACAGCCAAATCTTTGGCTCTGGAAGTAGTCCAGTCAAGTTGTATCCAATTCTGAAATGGGTACAATTGAAATGGGAAAAAGGGAACCCCATTCTGCCATTATCCAGCACTAGAAAAACCTAACACCTAATAGCACATAGAATTTTTTTTCTTCTCAGAACAGAATAAGCTCTCAGAAACATAAGATCATCACACAAAGATGAAATATACCAAATTTCATAGACATCAGTGTAGGGGTTTTCAGATTACAAATTTTTGATCATAGCTTCTTGCTCAGACCACTTCTGAGGCATTGCCACCACATTCCTGATAATCCTTGCAGTGTTTCCAATGATACTACCTACCTGTAGAAGGAGGCAGAGATACAGTAGTGAAGGAATGGAATAGCCATTAACAGATAAAAGAGATACTGAACAAAATCTCAGCCCTGGGAAAGAAATGTGTGTAATAAAGAGACTCAAAATAACTCTGCCTTGATTTTGCATCGTAGAAAAAAGGACAGAGGGAAATTATGTCAAGCTTTCAAGATACTGTTATTATATCCTACAATAGTAAAGTAGAGTACCAATAGTCTTTTCAGTGTCTGATTCCTGACCTGGCCTATCTTGAAGAGCTGATGCTAATAGACTACATATACACACACACCATTTGTCCTATCAATAGACCCAAAATGGGAACAAAGGCAAGTTCTGCTTGCAAGAGCAAAAGAAAGGTAAACAGGAGAGACATATACCTATGTTGTTTACAGTTTAATGTAATAAGAAAAAAGAGAAAAAAAGAAACTAATTAAAGATCATATGCAGGTGGGATAAATGGGCAATGGAAAAGACTAAGTAAAAAGTAATACAAATGAAAAGTTATTGTCTTTAAACGAGATTGGAATATAATATATATGTTATGATAAATAAAAGCTGAATAGAAAATTGAAAAAGGAACAAGTGAGAATGAGCCAAGGAAAAAATAGAAACGAGAATGATGAATCACATATTGGAAGTGTAATGGGAAATATATTCATCTCTCTATCTACCCATATGATTTAGTTATCACTCCAAAATACTGCAGTTTGGACAACCGATCACAAGGATCACACTGATTCAGACTTCCAGATTGAATCTTAATATCAGGCACAATTAAACACTTTCAATTCTATTTGGAACTCTGATTCAATTTGGAGATATAGTAAAATTGTCTTGGAAACAAATCTGTGCATGGTGTAAGGTTTACCCCATTCGTCTCAGAGAAACTCTCATGACACATGTGTTCAGCAAAGCAGTTTACTCAAGCGTAACGTAAGTAAGTACAGACAAAGCCAGGGTTGATTTGGCACATCTTACAATTGTATTTTATAGTTTCCCCGTTCCTGTGCTTTTCCCCGTTGCTTGGTTACAGAGTACCCGCAGTAATCCTCCCTTGCCCAAATGGCAGATTCAGTCCGGCTCTTTTGTGTTCTTGATTGCTGTCTATGGGTTGTGCGGTTGTTGTCTTTGTTGGGTTTTCCTGTTGCGTGTAAAGCCCGGAGTTCTCAATCACATGCTGATTGCTTCCCTTCCGATCCGCTGCACTCCCCTTTGTCTGCAGCGCTTGAGGGCAGCCGGCACTGATATAAAGTATCTGCTTGCAGTTTTGAGTCGCCACCTGGCCATAATCAGTTCGCGGTTTTCACTTCACCTTTTCCTTGGCTAGTGCCCGGGCAGTGAAATTGACTAGGCGCAGCTGAGCAGCACTTTGCCGTGCCGTGCCGTGCCGTGCCATGCCGGCTGAATCTGACACATGGAACCTTCACACTAACAACAACAAAATCCTCTCTGGGCAGAAGGCAAAGCCACAGATATATTTGCTTCTGAACTGCAAAGGTTCTACATTCACTGAGTACTGCAGGAAGAAAGGATTTCTTAAAAGGGCCTGTTTCTTGCCAGTCTGAGCCCAGTCACCATGCAACTACAGAAGCCAGTGTCAGACCTTCCAGCATCTGTCCCATTGGAATCTATGGTCTCAAGGCCTGCAGAAACTGGATCTTTCAAGAAGTAACATAAGTAGCAACATTGGTAAAACAGACAACAGGTGGCAAAGGTATAGGAAGAGATATGGACAATCATGTGAGTCTACATGAAATCCAGTGATTAAAGTATTCCATTACAGAAATCAATCTGCCAATGAGGACTAATGTGACAGGTTGATTCACCATCCCCCACTCCCAAAAAATCCTACCAAATTTTATTAAATGCAGCCCTAGCTGTGTCAAGTCAAAAGTATGCTCCATTGAGTTCAAAGAGACTTATTCCAGGGAAAGACCAAGTAAAAATGCCATTCAGTGACAACTAGGTCTTACTCTGTATCTTTCCAGAAGCACTATAAAGATGCATCTGACTTTTAATATCACAAAGACACAAAATAAGAAAGAAATGAAAAGAATTACCTAAGGCAGTTTTCCCCAACTTCTTGCTCTCCAGATCTATTATAATTCCAAGGGTTTCTATAGCCATGTTGATTAGGAATTACATGATTCTACTACAAAACATAGGATGGGGTGAATGATTGCTGGCAATCTCATGAAAGCCCCACCAAGTTTCATGAGACCTGTGTACAAATGTTTCATATCATTTTATTAATTAAGCCAATAATGAAAACTCTTATACTGTACTTGGCCAAGGGTATAAGGCTTAAAACTTCCATTTCCTTTTCACTGTTATGGCATTCCTACAAAATCATGGGCGTATACTTGGGGAACAGTTTCTGATTC
The DNA here is from genome assembly GCF_059951505.1 of Python bivittatus. Classification (NCBI taxonomy): domain Eukaryota; kingdom Metazoa; phylum Chordata; class Lepidosauria; order Squamata; family Pythonidae; genus Python; species Python bivittatus. The sequence continues at coordinate 6,344,789 of NW_028277040.1, read as the reverse complement.
TTTTCTACCACACTTGGATTCAGAGCTACATGAATTAAGTTGTGTTGATATTTAAAACAAAGCTTGTTTATGTGTTAAGAGAAAATCTCAAAGCTTGGATTGATTAGGATATGCCTTAGCAGGTGTGTACATAACCTAAAATGAAGATTGTGAAGAATTCTAATTCCAGTGTTCACTCTGAAAATAGCACATTCAATGTAGCCAAAGCATTTGCAGATGTGAAAACAATCTCTTTGCCAAACTTTTCCACTGAACTGCTATTACTTAGAAGCAGTTTTCCTTTCACTGCTGGTGCTGCTTTTTGATGCCATTTGCCTCCTGTACTATGTCTCATTTCCTCACCATATTTGTTTTAATTTCTCAGTATTTAAGATGTTACTTCTCGATGTCATTGCCTTATCTGGAGACTCCTTCAAACCAAGCATAGCACCCCCTGTAATAATTTACGAAATTTGCCATCTACTGTTGACAGATTTCTGGATTGACAGAGCAACATTGTAGGTAGTCCAGTAGAACATGTCAGCTTTTAGAAGGATTCTCAGTTTGTGAAAAAGTATTCTCCTGGAAATCCTGTACATGGATTGTGGAGAACTCCTCCTATAGCCTCTGGCTTCTCCTTTTAAAACCTTCCCCTCCTCAAAAGCATTAATTAATTCAACCCTGCTTTAGTGATACTATCTGACAAAATCGCTTCCTGGGTTGATATGGCTTGAGGCACAAAACAAGTGTACTGACATGTAAGTCCCACTTGGAGTTCCTTTCATGCATCACAGGTCAAATTTCTGCCCACCTCTATCGATGGCAACTTAGAAATATGGCTACATCGCACGAATCAAAAAGCAGGAAAGGGAAAGCCATGGAGAGCAATCAGGCACAAGTTGCAGGGCCTGTAAAAGGTTGGCAAGCACAAAAACCTTGTGTTTTAGCAACTTGCGCCTGCACAGGGCTCTGGCTTTTGGCAAAGCCTTCATGCAGTGTCCTTAATTGAAGCCTTCATAAATGATGGGTTGGCTGTCACCAGCTTGGGTTATGGGTGCATCTGCAACTTGTCACCACAGCCCCATAGCAGACCTTTTTCCTGATCTCAGCACAATGATTCTGGGTCTTTTTCCTCTCTGGGATTCCCACAGGGTTCTTTCCCATAGAAGCCCATATCTTGCCGAGCAGCTCCATTAACTCAGTCACCAGCTCTTCCCATATTATGAAAAGAGAGGCACACATCAGCCTGGAAGCCATTCAAAGCGTTTCTGCCTGACTACCGGGATGGACAGTTCAAAGTCCTCGCAGGCAGCCAAACCGCGCTTGCCGGACTGTTCCTAAGCTGGACCGCAGGTGCTCTTGGTAGTGACGACGCATATTTGGACCAGCCACCCTGTACAATACCTCCTTCCTTCCCCCCCACCCCAAAGTGCACTTCCTTTGCTTTGTCAGCAGTGCTCCCCTTGGCCTGTCAAGGCAGCTTTTGAAAAGCATAAGGAAGTGACTCACCCAGCAGAATGTGGGAATTATCCTGTTTAGCTTCTCTGCTTTATCCTTTCAGCAAAGTGAGATGAAAAACCTCAGTCACAAGAGACCAGAAGCCTCCTCTGTAACTGACAGAAACCAAATATTTGAGAGCTCTGGGATCCTGTTATTGAAAGGGGCCTGACCCTGGAGCTGCACCTCCATTTGTCATCATTCTTATCTAATTTGAGGCTTTCACAAAAGCTTGCATGTACCGTCATTCCTCAGCCATTTTGGAGACTTTCCTTCTATACCCTTTCCTTTGTCCCTGTGCATTAGTTGTAGTAAAGCAAGGTAATAATAAGGCAATGTTGATTTTCTAAAATTTACCAAGCCATTTCCCCCTCATTATAAGAAGCTAAAGCCGAAACTGCCTGCACTGAGCAGAGTTCCTCCAGAGTTCTTCAAGGCTTGTCTGGTTCGGAAAGCAAAGCCTGACGCTGGCCAAGGAAGAGGAAAAGCCAATACTGCATATATAGGCCGACTGCAAATGTCACACCATGCCAAAACATGGTTTGTTTCATTTTAGTGTAACGGGCTGCATGAACCCAGCCAATGGAAGACCTAACCATGGCTTAGTGTGATGGGTGATCCAGCTCAAAGCAGCATTGCTTCTGGCTTCTTACCCCTTTCAGAGTCAGCCTAAGCATTCTGGAAAGTCAATGAGTAAGAAAGCCATGTTGCTTCTTCTTATAGATCATCTTTGCGTAAGTCTTAATCATGCAATATAGAAACTGTATTTGTATATTTATTTCACCCATTTCAAGTAAATAATAATGTTATTAAAATAATTTTGAAATGCCTCAGATGTTGATTCTTGAATTAAGTGCTCTGATGAGATGGATGTTCCTGCCAGCTTCAGTTTCTCCATATCCAGACTTTTTAAAATTTGGATCTATCCATGCTTTTTTCCATCCATTTATGAATAACTATGAATTTTGGTAAGTTCTTATATAAAAAATGGAACTATGCAAATATTTTATGCATTCCTAGTAAACAAACAGAGTCATCCGCTAACAAACTGGAAATATCAGTACCACCTGGGGACCGTTAAATAAGTGGAGATATAAAACATGTAATATGGATTCCTGCATGCATGATATAATTTTTCCCCAAAGTAGTACAAAGTATTATGCACCCTTCCCACAACTCTTCATCAGCTACAATATGGATTTGTTCAAAGAAAATGTCTGTGCTCCATTCTTCCATAACTGAGACTGAATGGGAAAAGTAGAAGAGATATGGGGCACAAAGGGTGGGGTGCTGTTGAGGATAGTGGTGGTTCTGCTGCTGCTTGAAGACAAAGGTATCCTCTCTCTCCCTGCCCCCCTCCATAATTTGTATTTGCCTGGTTGCGTTTTTATATTGCTTTTTTCTTTTCTTAGAATTTATTTATTTACTTATTGATCAAATTTATACGCCACCCATCTCACTGTATAAATGACTCCAGACAGCTTACAAGTATGAGCATCTTTGGCATTTAATACTATATTGTCCCTTCCCTTCCCTTCCCTTCCCTTCCCTTCCCTTCCCTTCCCTTCCCTTCCCTTCCCTTCCCTTCCCTTCCCTTCCCTTCCCTTCCCTTCCCTTCCCTTCAAATAAACTCACAACAGGAGGAGACACAGAAAAGAGCACAGAGGGCAACAACAACCCCATTCTTGCCTATGGTCGCCATTCTCCTTTCCCCATATATTCCCTCTGAGATGATATGCAGGCCTGAAATAATACATAGCTGCTACTAATCTAAGAGGAACAGCATTCATCATACCAACCTGAATGTGAGCTGGAGAAGACAACCAAGCAAGAAATCAACGGCTCTTTTAAATGATATTTGGGGCCTCCTTGGGAGGCCTTCTCCCCATTTGGCAAATCTGCTTGTAAAATCAAACACAGCTACAATGTTAGCGCCCTTCTTTCTTTGACCTGCCCATTGATCATCTCAGCCCTTTGTTCTGCTTCTTTGAATATGTAAAAATGCCTCTGTGACAAGCAGTGTATCTTCCATTCAAGGACAGTCTGAAATTGAAAAAGCACTCCTTTCTCCTTTTCCTTCTGGGGTTGGCCTTGCCATTATCACAATGCGCCAGTCCTGCCAAAGTCAGACACTTTTGGACTGAAATTTATTTTATCCTCTCTAGATTTTCACTCTTATACACACCATCCTATTGTATGTTAACTCAGATTAATTCATTCACTCATCAAAACTACAAGGGACAAAGTGACTGGAAATCCACATCCAGACTTCCTCAGTTAATAATCCTGCAGCTGGAACATGCCAACTGTAGTTTCTAAAACAGACCAGTGTGAATTTCCATGAACCTGTGCATTGCCATGCTAGGACGTCTGACAGCTCAACTTTCCTCCCCACCCTAGTACAAATTTGATTTCTTTTTGGGTGATTCCTCCCACTGCTCCAGGTGCTGATAAGACTATCATTGTTGCCAGGAACAGAAAGTGGGGAGAGAAAAATATTTGGCTCCAACTCTCTGTTTTTTTCCTAGACTTGACAACATCAAAAGTAATCCCAGATTTGGGGTTCATCATTTTTGACCTTCTAATGTCATACCAACATGGAATAAGGCTGAAGTTTTCAAGTTGGAGCCTGTGGGCATTCCTGTGATTATGGACTTCTTCTTTGGCACCCTCTCAGGTTCAGAGATCTACCTGATTTTTTTTGTTTTGTGTACAGTAAATCATATGTGAGTGGGCAAGCCCCTCTTTGCCATGATGACCATAATCTCTGCAATGTGCTTCCAAAATTCCAGATATGCCCCAAATTCCAAATATAGGATATACTGTTGAAATGAATTTGACATCAATGGATTTTTTTTTCTGCCAGAGCACATAATAGATGTGGAGAGAAATTTATATCAAACAATGATTAAAGGCTTCCTCCTCCTTTAGTTTTAATCAAACTATGATTAAAGTCTCCCCTCTTAATTGCAATTTGTTTTACAATATGCATGAGCTAATAAATTGAACCCTTTATTTTTGAAATGGGATATCCTAGTGGTAAGTTCTTCATCTGACTGGAGTAGGGGCTAACTAAAAGCTTATGTTCATAATTGATGCTGATTGATCAGGGTGGCCATTATATACTGTATTGTGCAGCTTGTCACCAACACCTTGTTTCATTTAACCACATGTTTCTTCAGCAATGATCTTGGTGGAGCCTCATAGGCCCTTTCTGCACAAATGTCTCCAAGCGTTTCCCAGTCTCCATCTGTAGGTTGCAGACCCCACCGGTCAGGGAATTTCGATTGGTGGGGTCTAGGCAGAGAGCCTTTTCTGCTGTAGCGCCCTCCCTATGGAACATCCTGCCTCCTGAGGTCCGGTGTGCCCCCTCCCTCATGGCCTTCAGGAAAGGTATTAAATCCTGGCTTTGCCAGAAGGCCTGGGGGCCAGAGGGGGGCTCGTACCTGTGGAGATGGCTGGTGGGATGATGGGTTGCCCCCCCCCCCAGCATCTTACAGATTTTTATAGGGCCAAAATTAGAGGAGGTTTTTTACGGTATTTTAATATGTTTTTAAATTATTTATAGTTTTTAGCCATCTTGGAGAGAATTGTATTTCTTTGTTTTTATTGTGAGCTGCCCAGAGTCACCCGTGGGGGAGATGGGCGGCATACAAGCCGAATAAATAAATAAATAAATAAATAAATAAATAAATAAATAAAACTTTAAAAATTAATAACTTTAGAGATGATCTGTCTATACAATTGCTATTATATTGAATTGTATCTTACTATGTTTCATCCTGACCAGTGGACTGATCCCAATGAAATTCAGATCTTGACTAATCCAGAACTGATCAATCCATGGAGCTTCCATCCCTTCCTCTGTGGCTTAGTTCCTTTCCATTCTGAGAAAGGGTGAATTCAAGTCCCGTATAGTTAGCAGTTAAAATTATTTAAAAAGGAGTTTCCTTTGAAAAAAAAACAACGAGTAAGGTTAGATAGTGTGTGCCCACATAGCCACTCCTTCCACAGAAAGAAGATAAAAACAAGTGGTTCCCTTCTTATTCCCGGCCACCCTCCCATCACATGCAGTTCATTTGTTTGTTGGCTATAAATACAACACAGGCCCTTTGAATTAAAGCAACCCAAGAGGGTTGGAGTCTTTGGAACCTGGCTTAGTGTTTTATAATCGCTCTTTGAAAGGGAAAAGGTTGAGGAGGAAAAGCAAGATTAATATATAGATTCTGGAAGAATGGAAGGACAGATTGCCATTATACCAGTGTGGTGAATTAACCCTGTATAGGATGGAAACAAAGCGAAGACTCGCAAAGCTGGGGAGAAAGTTGGTAAATTTGAAAAAATGAATGCATTAGGTCTTACCTCAGTATCCAAAGAATGACCTAGTAAATCATGACTCAGAAGGGCCACCCTTCAGGAAAGAAGGTGTTTTGAAATCTTTGGGCCTGTGATTGGTATCCCAAAGAATTTAGAGCATTTAGGTTTAGGAAAAACTGCAGTGGGAGAAACCACCCTCATAGATGAGGCATGGCTGGGGATATCATGCAGATGGGATGCCAGTTAGGAACTAATGAATCATTCTGGGGCTAAGACCAATCACATGCATGGCTAGACCCTTAATCTCTGACTATCCACTCCTCCATGCATAAAAAAAACCAGAATATCAAGAGGATTGGGAATGCCTTATTTAAAATTTATTTTGCAGCCTGCTGTTTGATTTGGATGAAAGAGTGGATGCAGCTGAGAAATAAAAGAATTTTAGAATTAGAAGTGCATGGTATGAAGTTTGGATGGCATGGTATGATAAAGTTAAGGTTAATGTAGATTTCAAAAACCATTATGCTAGAAGTGCCATATTGAGAATATGGAATAGATATAAACCCGACTATGCCCAAAATTGCTTTTGCACAAGAAGCATTTTATAGGAAAGAAACAGCAGGTAAAGAGAAATGGTTAACATATTGAGAGTTCTTAGAACAAGAGCATGGAGAATATAAGATGAAATCAAAAGAACTACTGGTTATAGAGGGATTTAGTTTTCAGTGGCTTTTGTACGCACAGTTAAGAGAAAGATTCAAGGCAGATAACAGGACATTTGAAATTCAGCAACAGAAATCAGAATTTGAAGTTGAATTATGTACAAATGATGAACACGTAATTGCCAAAATGTATAAACTCTTGCTGAAATTTGAAATGGAGGACAAACAAGCGAAAGAGTGTATGACAAAATGGGCTGAGACTTTTGGACATAACATATTGGTGGAACAGTGGGAAAACACGTGGTTAAAAGGATTGAAATTCACATTATGTTATCACCCAAAAGAGAATTTTTATAAAATGATGTACCATTGGTATATGACTTCAGAAAAATCATCTAGAATGTATAAAGGTACCTCAGATTTATGTTGGAAATGTGGACAAAATGAAGGGTCATTTTATCATGATTGGTGAACTTGTAAAAAAGCCAGAAAGTTTTGGGTTCAAATACATATACTGGTACAAAGAACTTTAAAGACTAAGATTCAACTACTGTAAAACCAGAACTTTTTATACTGGGATTAATGGACAAACAACTAGAAAAAAAGCCATGGAAGATTATTTATTTTTAGATAAGATCACTGCTGTGAGACAACTATATGCACAAAAATGGAAAGTTTCTGAAATACCCACAATGGAGGAATGGTTAGTACAGAACTAGCAGAAATGGCAAAATTAACTTATTTGCTTAGAGAAGGAGTAATTACTACATTTATTAGTGACTGGAAACTCCTTATGGACTTTTTTCTGAAAAAAGAAAAAAATGAACTCGTGATTTATGGATCTGATGATTAGAAAGGGTAGATTATGGAAAGACGGAAACTTTGATGTAACCTTAGAGAGAGAGGGTAAAATATAAATGTACTCATAAGTGCTGTTAAGAAGATCAGAAGTCACTTCTTATTATTCTTCCTTTTTTTTCCTTTTTCCTTCTTTCCTATTCCTTTTTCTTCATTCCTTTTTCACTTTTCTATTATTTTTCTATATTTATCTTATATTTAACTTAAATTTGTATTGTTTTTACTCTGTGGAAAACCTTATTTAATATATATGCAGGTATATAAAACACATTTTAAACCTTTTGACTGATTTTAAATGAAGTTTCTTTCAATTTTTGCAAAGTTTTCCTTAAACACTTTTGGTAATATGTCAGATGAACAAATGCAGATTAATGGAATAATACCCTATCCCTTTGTATGTTTAACAAGCCTTCTTCAGCCACTCCCATTTCTTTTCAAGAAACTGAATATTTATTTTTGGAGTGTGACAAAACAGTGATGGCAAAGCTCCTGAAGGCCTCCCACCAAGCAAGGAAGAGAAGGTGAGGTCAAGGTAGAGTTACACCATAAATTTCAGCTTCTAAAGAAGAGAGAAAATGGTAGCCACACCAGAGGAGGGAAGTTTGCAGTAAAACTGAGAAAAGCAGAAAAAACATATTAGAGACAAAAATAAATGATTTAAACAGGAGAATATTATCATTGTTGCTGCCCAAACTGAATATTTGGCTGGGACCTTGATCTACAAGCTTGGTCATGCATAAGGCAAGAGCAAGCACCAGTCAGGACACACAGCCTTTCCTCCATTTCCCTAAAATGTTGAAGAAATAAAATTATTTATTTTGAAGCAAATGAACTGGCCTTGAAATTATCATTGTGATTTTGAGCCATACCGAGAGATAGCCTTATGCATGACCAAGTTATTTTAAGATTAAAGTATTACACTATATTTTATGTAATCTGTCTAGGAAGACATCTCGGAGGCATTTGATTATAGTGGCTAGTTGGCCAACTGGGGCTGGTTCCAGGAAAGATATCATCCCAGCAAAAAGTGAAGGTTATTATTTATTATTTCATTTCTGGGTGCAACTGAAGTATAGATACTTATCTTCAAAGCTCTAAGTGGTCCAGGATCTAAGCCTTTTCCCTATCTACTGTATGTCTATATGCACTGAGATCAGTGGAATAAGGTGTTTCCCTAAGTTTTCATGCATTTGGGTGGCAACGGGTGGCAACCAGGGAGAGAACCATTTCTTAGGTGACTCCCCATTGTTTTAATCTCCCCCTACCCCAGAAAACGTACAGGACTAATTTAGTTTTGGTTTTCGGTTCCTCCCCCCCCCCCCCAATGTGGAGATCTGGTTTCTTTACTTAAGACTTTAAAGGCATCCTTGAAATTGGTTTTATATTCTCCTCCCTTCATAACACACCTTTGCTATTTTAATTATAGTTTCTGTTATGATATGCTGTTATACTGTTTTTTTAATTGTCAGCCTTTTGAAAACAATTTGTTGAATAACAACACAGTTATGCATATTTTTAAATTAGATAACTTTCAACAATTATTTCCTTCTTTACACACACACACACACACACACACATAATAAAGCGAGTTTTGTTTATTACCGAGGAACTGATGAGATGCCATTAATTCAAAAGAACAGAATTAGAGAGTTTATTTATTCATTTATTTATTCATTCCATTTATACAGCTGCCCATCTCACTTTTATGTGACTCTAGGCGGCTTATAATAAAACAGATAAAATACATAAAATGCACAATATAAAAAACAAATAAAAATAAAAACACATAGTAACCAGGCATAATCTAGCCAATCATCCATACAACCAGGAGTTGGGCCCTAACCCATGCCCAGGCCCCCAGGCTTGGGCACAAAGCCAAGTTTTCAAGGCCTTACAAAAGGCCGACAGGGATGGGGCCAATCTAATTTTGGGGGTTGATGTTCCAAAGGGTGGGCACCATGGCAGAAAAGGCTTTCCTTCTGACCCCCACCAGCCAACATTCCCTAGCTGAGAGTACCCGGGTAGGATGGGTAGAAACAATTGGGGAGAGACAGTTCCATAAGTAACCTGGTCCTAAGCCATAATTTAGATGATCAACACAACAAGCAATCCAGAAGAGACATTTAGGATCTGCTGAAAAGGAATAGATGGTGTGAGATGGGCAGTGTCTAAATTTGAAATATTAGTAAATCAAGAAATAAATTAGCAAGGACCCCAGACTATAATATGCAGATATATTTATGATTAATGCTTCTGCTTTAGTTTCATCAGCATGGTGACACAGAATGTCCAAGGCAAGAAATATACTTTGGCGCTACCCAGAAGGCCACCATTTCCAAAGTGAACGGTCACTTGGTGTTACAGGAAAAACCTTTGTAAATACAAGATCTTGAAATGAATGGGTCCTGGACATAAAAATAGAAGGATGCCATTCCAGTTCCCTCACACTGTTTTCCACACTGAGTGCAAAGCGCCACTGATGCCCACTTGGCTTTGGTGCTCTATACGCTCAACAAGTGCAAGATTGAGAATAGTTCCCCCTTCACCGCATGAGCCTGCCTTTCCAGCTGAACAGCTCCCAACCATACTGAAAGTAGGAAAAGAAGACAAGGGAGCCCATGCTGAGCTATAATGCATTCTCACCCACGTGCACAACGGGAGCTTGCAGAGTAACTTATCTCCTTGTGTGAGAAGATGGAAAGCTAGCCCAAGACTTCGAGTTACATCAGATAATGTGACATACTTCCACTGACTGACATTGTTCATAAAATCTGAATATTTAATTTAAGCCCTGGGGACCATTTCTTTATTAACATGCCTTTTGAGATAGCTGGTGCAAGCACCCCATCAAATTTTAAATTCCTAACATTTTTATAGGTTGCTTCCTTCTTACTAGCCAGCCACATCCCATTGCTCCCCCGAGGCTCTAATCAATTACTAACCTGTTTATTATATTTGATGTGAAGCCTGTGTGCTCAATTAATTCCAAGAGGCATTAAAGTGAAAAATTTTACAATTGAGATGAACGCATCTTCCCTTCTGTCATACCTTGGGCAAGTGAATTACATTTTTAAAAAATGTTAACGGAATTGCCAATAGCACGTCGCAGAAAGGTCACAATGGGCTGGATTTAATAAATGGGGTTTTGTGTGTTTGTTGTTTCTCTGATACATTAGAATTTGCTTTCTTCTATTGTCTTTTGTTATGTGGATGAGAATTTTTTCCCCCCATTAGCATGTCTATAGAGCTGTCATAATTAAAATCTTTTCTGAGCCCATCTAACTTTAGTACCTTCTCAGTGAGCATTATAGTCCTGGAATTTTTTAAGAAGCATTTCCTCTATCCCTGGTTATAATTAAACAATCTTTACCTTTGATGTTACGTCAGAGAGGGAAATGTGTAGTGGTTAAGTGGATCATTAGAATGATTTGATTAGATAAAGGCAGGATTTCTAATTCAGCAATTCATACTCTTATAGGGTTGAGATGTCAAGCTAACTTGGTTCCCTACATATGTACAGGAGAAACTAGGCAGAATTTATTTTTACATGCTATGGGGGTGATAATGCAAAACCTCACTGGTAGAGCCCTTTTTCCATGCATTCACCAATAAAAAATACTTATGAGATGTCACCAGTCAGGCTGAACCTCCTAACTCTCCCAGTTTTGTCCAGTGGGGGAATTCCTACCCTTTTCATGTTTACTTTTTACTTTTCTCTTCAGTCCAGCTCTAGGAACAACAGAAAGAAGGAAATAAGCGCTTGGGATCTTCAAAACTGGGATTGGGCCAATCCTGAAAGTCAAGGAATGGCTGGGCAACCATGTGGTCTTGCAGATGGGAAAGAGTTTTATAAAGAATTTTGTTATTTCACAAAGGAAACCAAATCTTTAGATTTAAAAAAGAATGAATTGGGAAAGGGAAATATAGGAAAAGAAATAAAACAAGCATCACACACAGAGAGTTCCAAATAAAATAAGTGCAGTCAGTCTAACTGAGCAAGTTACTTACTATCTGTTTGGGTAAGAACTTGGTTTCAGTAGATGTTAGTACATTCCAGTACATTCAGTACATTACAGAATGGACAGTGATTTTTTTTTCCTGAGCACTATTCTAGATTTATAGAATATGGAAGAAAAGTGAAACCCTGAATCTGCAAAAATGGATTGTTGCTTTGTTCAATCAAGACAAATGTTCTCTCTTGATGTCAGAATCTAAACAGCAAAGCAAAAAGTTATTTAATGGTTGAATTTACCTTCCTAATAACCCAATGATGGAATGATAAAGACACTATTTTTCACCAGCTGTGCCACTGAATAAAACAGATTGTGGGGAAGTCTTTTTGGGAAACAAAGAACATGAATTCTCTCTATTAGACCTCTCTGCATATGCTTGTTAAGGGGACACTCTTATGTCAGACCAAAAAGATAGGGGCTTATCATATATAAGTACAGAGAACCTAGGCATAATTTAGAGAGTTTCAGTGGACTTAAGTGCAGTAATTATTCTACCTTGTTTTTGTTCACTCTACTTTTAAGCAACTTAATGAATTTTACTTAAATTTATCTATACCTAGCTCTACCTGAAGGGCTTGGAAGAGATGTATGTTCATTTCCAAGTTCAAATTACAGCTTAAGCCAATTTATTTTATTTTTATTTATTTATTTATCAAATTTATATGCTACCCATCTCACTATACAAGTGACTGTAGGTGGTTTACACATGAAAAATGATAAAAACAATTTAAAAAAATCTTTACAAATACACACACACACACACACATACTATCTATCTATCTATCTATCTATCTATCTATCTATCTATCTATCTATCTATCTATCAGATTAAAAGACAAGGAACACATAATCAATTGCAAACTTTAACCAGTCACCAGCAATCCATCAAAATTAATGCTACCTCTAGATAATATCTGACTTTAGGAAGTCTCCAGGAAAATAGAATTCCAGCAACCTGAAGCCCAACAACTCTGAGGGAAATGAGGGACAGCCACAGAGAACAGCTCTTTGCATACTACTATGATCCTGATTGGCTCCAGAAATGACTTCAGGAGAAATTGCCAGTAATTCTAAAGAATAAGAAGAAGCCATGGGCTTATGCTGTCAAAACCTGACTGGGTGAGGAAGGAGGGATCAATCTGACCCAGCTATGTTTACCAGGCTTCCAACGGCAAGAGAAGAACCACAATGATCTACTGAAAAGTGCCCTATCTAGTAATCCCAAAGTTCAGTTAATGACAGGACAGCAAGATAAGATGGGAATTCTGTTGGTATACCACTGCTGAGTTTCTGGATATTGCCTTGAAGATGACATTAATTTCCCCTAAACTGATCGTCAAGGTTCAGTACTCACAAGGCCCTTGTTATCTGGCACAGCTCAGGATTTCATGACTTCCATTGTAAGTATAAGTTAATAATTGGTCCAATCCAAATGAAGGTACAAATTTAACTTCCATGTTCGTTTTCTTAAAATATTTTTATTAGAATTTTTCAATGCAGTAAAAGTATGCAAACCAAATGAAAAAAGAGAGAAAATAAGAAAGAGAGAAAAAGGAAGGAAATAATAATAATAAAAAAGAAAACATACAATTATGCCTTCCATCCTTCTTTCTATCAAGTAAATACCATCTTAATCTTTTCTCTATCCATCCCTTTTTAATTCCCAAGTCCCAATATCATCAGTTAGATCTTTTCTTCTTTCAACAAAAAGTCCATATAAGGTTTCCGGTCTTTCAGAAAAGTCTTTGTTGTTTTTTCTCTGACCAAACTGGTCAGCTTCACCACTTCTGCAAGTTCAGTTAAAAATAACTTCTGTGTTTGTTGATCAGAATGAAAGTGATCTATAAATAGGTTGTTGAGAGCAACTCTGTTGTCATGGACAAATCACTATCAATAGGGCTTAAATTTAGGACTCACAAACTATACAGGGGTGGGGGGCATTATATTAGTCCATCCTGGGAGATCAATATTTAAGAATTCTTGAATGTGTCAAAGATTTTCTAACACTAGTGGTGGTGGTTCTTTCACTGCTCTGGTTGATGTGTGAAATAGGTAGATGATCCCAGCAAAGCTCATGCTTATGCCTAAACATTGTCTGCTGAGATGTAGAGCACAGGCTTTGGGTTTTTCAATACAACTGGAAGAAAAAGCAGAATAAGTGCTTTTCTGAATCAATGAATAGCTCAGCAGTAAAGAAACTGATTGTCAAAACCATTGTAGGGATGCTACTTTGTGGCAATGAAGTGAAGTAAAGGCTTTTTTCTTCTCTTCCTCTATTGGATTAACAAAAAGCCACCCAGTAGAGCTATTTGGATGGTTAAGAGGCTATTAAACTTTGATCTGAGGGTCATGAGAGCTTCTGAAACTTGCAAGAAATCTTGTTGATAAAGTTATTTGCATCTCTTCTGATTTAAACTCCATATTGAAACAGCCCTTGGTAACTATGTATCCAATGTGATAAATTTTAATTTGTATTGTCTGAGGATCTGGATATTATTTGGAGATGAGATAGACAAATCTGTCAGTTCCTCTTTCTCTCGCATTTAATTTCTTTTAAAAATTCAAGTTATTTTCACTTAATTTGTGAAAAAATACATTAGGTTTGCCAAGTTCTTAAAAAGAAAATTCTCATCTATTTGGATCAACTAAACCCAAGTATAACAATGTCCAAAATGGAGATCTCTGTGTTATGCCTTCCTACAAAAACAGGCCACAAAAACAGCATAACAGAACACCACAAGTTGTCACCTGTAGTTCATAGCTGAAGCCATTCAAATGGACTATTAATAAAGGACAATCCACACTGGACAAGGACCCTGCACTTTCTCAGACACTGGGTGGCAGACCCATATCTGCATACAGACAACCACGCAACCTGAAGTAGATCCTCAAAAGCAAGAAGAAACAACAGGACAATGATACTAACATGGGAACCAGACTTTGCAGCAAATCCAGATGTTTGTTTTGCCCAAAATTTACATCCACAGCACCATCACAGGCCCCAACAAGTTCACAAGATCTCACAAGACTAGAGGTGTCTTCACATGTTCTTCCTCTACTGTGATATGTGCCATCATCTGCTAGCAATGCCCCTCTGGATTCTACATAGGACTAATGAGACAATCTTTGTCCAAATTAATGGACACAAGTTTGACATCAGGACTCAAAATAAGGGCAAAGTAATAATGGAACATTTTAACATCACAGGACATTCCATTACCTATGGCAAAGTAGTTATTCTGGAACAAACTTCACTAGCATAACTAAGCAAGAGACTGCTGAATTCACATGTATCAAAAGGTTTCAGACTATCTTGGAAAGACTTAAAAACACAATGTTCTTTTAGGACATTACAATTCTTAATTGATAAGATATTTGTAAGCGGTCTCATGTAGCCTGCATCTGCATAACCAACTTTCCCTCCTCTCCCCCCCTGTGATGGAATGTATCTACGAGGAGGAGAGTGATGTGGGAGATCAAGGCTATCAGGAGGGACGGGGTGCATTCCAGCAGAGGAAAGGAGACAAGAGGCAGCACAGTCTGCAAGGGGAGTGTGAGAAGCAAAAGAGGTTCAGGATAGCCACTCCCTAGAATCTCTCAGGATATATCCACTAGTTGCTGTAGTATAGATTTAGTTTGGCAAGATTCTGTCTATAAGGTGTAAGCAACTAAAGGAACTTTACTCAACTTGACTGTTTCACCATTGCTTTGGGGCTGGGCTTAACTCTCCCCCTGCCCAGCCCCAAGCCTCATCCCAATTTAAACCCTACATTAGTTTGGCCACTCCAAGCATCTGATGAAGTGAGCTCTATTTCACAAAAGCTTATGTGATACTTTGACAAGGTGGTACCAGACTATTTCTGACTTGGCTTCCATAGATCAACTGATGTTAAACTATTGGCTAAATAATGTCATGGAACAAAAACTAATGACATCTGGGTTATCAGCAGGGTTCATACCAATGGGATATGATCATGCCAAACAGACATTCCTGCGAAGATTAAAAAATATTGAATTCAAGTGAGAGGTAAACAGCATGACACAGTGAAGTAAGGACTGAGTGAGAAAGAGTTTTGGGGAAGCAGTTAGCTATCTCTCCCTACTTACATTTCTGAAGTTAAGGAAAGCCTTTTTCTGTGCTAAATATTTTGCCCTCAGTATTATTACAGGGAAGATCTTTTAAGATCCCATATGAGAAATGTGGAGCCAGCAGTCCAATCTATGTCATTTCCCTGTAGTATTACTACAGTATTTGACTGTAGTATCTATAGAGACAGTCATACCACCTATCATTTACCCATGCTTCATCAGTACTCTAGAAGAATGGACCACTTTTGTGTGTCTTATTTTTTTCAGATGTCAAACTCTCTACAACTCAGACTGTAGCATAATATTGCGCAGTGGCAGTGAAAACGAGGCACCAACTGATACAAGCTCTCTCATAGTTACAGCTCAGTTTACTTGCTGACCATCTTGATGTTATCAGAGAAACTAAGCTTCTGGAAGATACAGATTTTTTTTCCCTGTACAACTGATTCACAATTGTTCTAGAAGAAGCAGGAATCTCTGTATGCTCTCTGCCTACTTGCCCACTACCAACTGAATGACCAGAACTCCAGCAGAGGTTGGAATGCTAGAGGGCAAGATTGCTGAGCTGCTAGTGGTGCTAGATTTGGAACATACTGGAGAAGGAGCTGGTGCGATTGAGCCTAGACCATATCAGTATGTCTAAAGAAGACAGAAGACTTGAGAATGTTGCGGGACAGCCATGAGGATGGCTAAACTGTTGTGAAACTGATAGAAAGAGGCAGAATCCATTGAGAGCAACCTGCAAGCAAAGAAGAACCCTTCTCCTATCTGAGATAAAAAGTGAAGTTTACATTCCATCTGGAACCTCCAAGAGAGAGAGAAGCCGATCCCCTACAGAGAGCCCTTTAGGCTAAGATAACACTGTAAATAGACTGTGAAAGTAATTTAGAGAACAGGGTGTAGTGGGGGAAATTGCTTAAGCACTTAAAGGAGCCGAGGCAGACATACCGTAAAAGCACAGACTGTTTGCAATTTGAATTCAGCCCACCAAGGTAAGAGAAAAAAATGGAAAACTCAATGTGATTGGGGGCCTCTAAAGACTTACAAAAATAGGGTGGGATGGAGCTGGAAGATCACAATCTGAGGTTTGGGTGGCATGGTTTTTTATGATATGACAAAGTGAAAGTAAATTTTCACTTTTTAAAAAGTAGATTTTAAGAATCATTACCTGAGAAACATGTTATTAACATGTTATTAAGAATATTCTTAATATTAAGAATATTAAGAATATGGAATAAATATAAAACCAGACTGTGCCCAAATATATCATACACAAGAAGCCTTTTATAGAAGAGAAACAGCAGATAAAGAATGAAGATTAACAGATGAAGACTTATTAACACAAGGTAAGGAAGAAATGAAGATGAAGACAGAAAAACAGTTTGTAACAGAAGGACATCCTTTTTGATGGTTTTCTTAGAATCATATGAAAGAGAGGCTTAACATGGACAAAAGGATAATTGGAATTGAGAAGAAGAAAACAGAATTTGAAATAGAGTTATGTGCAAATGATGATTATATAATGGCTA
Organism: Python bivittatus; assembly: GCF_059951505.1. Lineage (NCBI taxonomy): Eukaryota > Metazoa > Chordata > Lepidosauria > Squamata > Pythonidae > Python > Python bivittatus. Next base: position 6,327,845 of record NW_028277040.1, on the reverse strand, counting down.
AAATGTACAAATTGTTACTAAGGTTTAAAACAGAGAATGGACAGGTTAAAGACTGTATGGTGAAATGGGCTGCAAATTATGGTTATAATATAAATATGGATATATGGGAGGAAATGTGGGAAACTGGTGTTACATTTACATTGTGTCATAATTTAAAAGAGAACTTTTATAAAATGATGTACCGATGGTATATGGCACCGGCTAATGTTTTTGTCTCTCCAAATGTGGCCATGGTAGGGCTTCCAGAAGTGGGTTGCAAAAATCTGGAAAACCAGTAGATGACAGTAAAGAGTTAGTGGTCTAGTGGATTTTTCCAGCCCAGATTTGGTACCCCAAGGTCATGGCTAATTTTAGGTTACTCCCTAAATGTTGGTTTAACTTTCTTTTACATTCTATATAAAGTTGGCCACAGAATTCCTTGGTGTTTTCCTCTATTGTATCCAAAATAGGTGCATATACATTTTTAACACCGGTGCTCTCTGAATGCCCACTAATTAGAATAGTTATTATCCTTCTTTTATTACGTTCTAGTTGAGCTTATGTTTGGTTATGTCCTCACTGAGTATCATTGCCACCTCATTCCCTCATATGATCTTGTCACGCTCATTTAATCATCTGATTTAAAGGGTCCTTACTGGCCCCTTTTAATTCACTTCTTTCTAAGACATCCAATATGTAGCTTTGGATTTTTTTCCTCAATAAACAAATAATAAAAGTTTAATGTATTTACTCATTTATTTAATTGGGTTCTCTTTATTTAGTTTTATGACTTGTGTGGAGAAAAGATCACGTTTTAGGTCATATTTATGCAGAAATATTGAAAATTCAGAAGGGTTCACAAACTTTTAAGCACCACTGTACGTATGACTTTCCCTCAACAAATTAAATTGACCTCTGTGTTAACTTGCTTCTGGCAGGACAATAAGTTGAGGTTAAACTAGCTTCTTGGGGAGGCTGTTCTATAATTTATGGGACATCACTGAGAAACATATCCTGGTCTCAGCTTACTCTATGGTAGTGGGGAACTCTAAGTAATTGTTCTGAAATTTTCTTACTGGGTAGATCAATTCTAGCTGGAGTAGAAGCTCCTTAGGGTATTTTAGTGCCAAACCATATAAGGCTGTATAGATTAAAACCTATTAAATTGCAGTGAGAAACCTATTGGTAACCAAGTTGAAAATCAAAGTGGGATTCATTCAGTCAACTCCTTTGATTCTTCAGTTTGCCTCCACTGTTCCTACAAGATGATCGTCCAACGGTTTAATGCTTAGTACCTCCATCCAGTGCCCCACTGCCTTATGAGTAGGCTGGCTTTTAGTGTATACTACCAAGAGGTTCTCCTCATAGTAACTACAGCCCTTTGCCATCTGCAAGTAATTAGCCCTGAGTCTAATAGCCACCTATTGAAACCAGAATTACACTAGGCACCAGTCTGTTTTCTTTGGCGAAGATAAGGGATTTCCAAGAACTTTACTGAGCAGAACATAAAATGTACATGCTGTTCCCTAACAGAAGAACATACGTTCAGGGAAGACAAGTTACCTGGTAAAGAGGGAGCAGGGGTGGGGGGAGGGCAGGAGAAACCGCCAAAGATGTACCTTTTTTCTACTCAAAGAGGGTAATGTACATTTCTGCTTGGATTGTCAACACCTGGCGAGAGCATTAGTTCACGCTTGGAAGCTCATGTATTCAAATTTGCTTATCAGTGTAATAAAAAGAAGCATACTCACTGCCTTGATGACTGGGAAATATTTTACTGGAAACAAATAAAACCAGACAATCACAGCATAAAATGGCCTCATATAATTTTGTTCTCCTGGATTGAACATTTGTATTTTTATTGCATGACTACAGTTAGGCAGTTATTTTTGCTTCAAGAGGCACTGGCTTTGGGACTATAGGGGAGAGAAGACATGGAGCTGATGGGAGATACACTCCATGTGAAAATGAAGAAATATCTTCAGAAGCTCAGCTGTCCCTGAAATCTCACCTGCTGAAAGATGACTTCAGCCTCTGGTCAAGGAACAACCAGGGAGACTTGCACTTCTCCTTGACAACAGACCCTGAAGGAATGGTTTTCCTTAACCAGGAGTCTTCTGCCTTTCAGACTAGGAGCATCCTTCCTGTCTAATCATCCATGACCTATTTTCCTCCCCTCCCTGTTTTACTTCTTCTTTTTCACTCCTTTTCTGCTCTTTTTTCCCTCTTAATCTCTATTCTTATTCATTCCCTCTTTTATCATCATCAGCAATAATCCCATAGGTATCTGCAGAAACTGAGATAACGTCCAAATGATGACACACACAATAATGTTATGATGTAAACTCCACTTTTGTGTATTTGTGTTCTGATGCCTAACACAAATACATAAGTTGCAGTTTTTGCAGGTGATGTGTGCTTCAACAAAATGTGGATTTCTGCAGTTTTATAGTATGCTGATTGCAGAGCCTGTTTGGAGCTTGTATTTAACCATTTCATCCCCTTTGCATATCTAGACTGTTGTGATGTAATCTGGACCAGAGATTACATTTTTGAAATTACGTCAATTGGATTTTAGGTTTTTTTTTTTTTTTAAGCAATATCACTACTTTCAATTGTGGTGCAGTGATTAAATATTTTTATTGCACTGAGTACTACCCTTTGAGAGGATGTATAGAAAATATACATAAATACTTCTAAAAATATCATCATCATTATTATTACTATTTTAATTACTAATAATGTAATGATTTCATTACAGCTGCTACTCTGTTGATGTTGACGGTCTTTCTATGGGTTGAACAGTAGAAAGTAGTACCAGAAGAAACACTAAAATCATTTCACAAGCAGATGAAATATGACACATAGTCTGATACAGAATTTTGATTCTTAAGTAAGGCTTAGTAGATCAAGATGGTCCATAATGTTTATATGTCCACTTCTGAGAACAGATCTCCAATCCACAAGTATTCATAATGATTCTTTGAACAGGGGCAGATTGCACTTAATTTCTAAATCAAACAAAAGTCTCTTCCATATTTATTTACAAAGTGTAATCTCCTTCTACTTCTCTGCCACAGATTTATTTTTCCTATGGAAGATATCACTAACCAGAGTTCATTCTAGCTGGCATCATCAAACCATGAATTCGCTCACAGAAAAATACCCACTTTTACTCCCAATAGAATTTGAGATTCAATTATTTTTATATTTCTATTCCCTAGAATAAAGGAAAGAATTACACAATATTGTGTATAGCTCTCATGTATTAAAAACCAGAATTTAGTCTATAGTGTAACAAGCTTGCAGAAACTAAGCAGTGTTAGGCTTAGTCACCGTATAGCTGTGTGCAGTAATCCTATGGGCACTTCTTTCATCCTGAATATGGAAGAAAAATGGTATGCAATATAAGAAATTGATCAAGTGCTCTGAAAACTGTACTTCTAAATAATTTCAAAGACAATGTCCTTCTTTGAGTTTTCCCATCATTCATAAATATTGAGGACTGCAGCTTCCATCTGCATCTCTCACAGACTAATGCCAGGGCTCATCCATTGTCCCTCCCCCCAATATTTCTGTCTCTGAATCCTAGGCTGAAAAAATGTAGGAATGGTGTGATGATTCTCTACTTGTGTTCCTATGTGGGCAAAGCAGTCAAAGCAATGATCAAGATGTTCTTAGTAATCAGGTAGTAATCAGGTAGACACTGCAAAAATGAACTGGTTCTTTGTTCTATACAGCCATTAATGCTTGCCCACCTCATTCTGATTTTATCATATTAAAAGGTCTTTCCCATATAATTTTCCCTACTTGTATCAATCCATCCTTCCTTGTAAAACAAAGAAAAATATCCCAAATTCCTCATAAACTCCAGTATTGGGAATACATTAACATTGCAATAGATCCAATATTGGGACTGCATTAGCATTGCAATAGATCAAATATGAAAAATAAGCATTTCATAAATTAGATTGCCTCTTGATTTTAGCTGAAAATATATTATGCAAATTTCCTGGGCACAGCCATAAACAGTGGCTGGCGTTTGGCTGCCCTTTTCTGAAAAGCAGCAGCTTTTCAACGTACAGCAAAATTGTTAAGCAATCTCCATCCACAGTTCCTACTAAATATGGAATTTATTTGGAATCTTTATCCTCTCGCAATTCTCCAGATTAGAGCCAGAATCATGTTCATTCTGAATCCCATCCTTGGCTATATTCTGAAATCAATTTTGCCTGTGTCTTGTTCAAAACACTGGTTTCCTATCACACCTCATGATTTATTTGCTAGTAGAAATAAATCTAGCTTTATTTATTTATTTATGTTCCTAAAACCATCTGTATGCAAAAATCACTCATTATTGTAACCACCTTTTTTCTTCCTTTTTTAAAAAAGCCATCACATGAAATGGTTGGAAGACTGTGGAAATATGGATTCAATCAGCAACTCCTGGCTATTTTTCTTTCTGCTTCAGTTATGAAAGGATATGAGGTGTTTAAATTGCTGGATTTCACATGTGGAACAAATAAGACTGAAGGAAATAGCATTTGACTCCATCCAAGTTTGAATTACAAATTATTCTAGGACCCACTAGCAAAAGGACAGAAGGAGGAAAGCAAAAAATATGATTTGAGATGTTCTTCTCAGACAAAACAGACTTTCAGTCTTGGCTTCTAGCCACTCAGTGGACGTCATGTCTTTCTTACATTGTGTTAGCCTAGTAACACAAAGGCTTAAGAGCTCTTGTTGGGACCACTCTTGATGTTTGCTTCTTTTAGGAGGGGCTATTTTTATCTTCCAGTAAACACGTACAGATGTTTTCCTATTGAGGAAAGGTAATGAAATATTTGCCTATTGAAAGCTGTCCAGATCACCATGTGCTTGTTAGGGAGATTGTGCAACTGCAACAGTTTCAATTATGGAAGAGGAAACCACTACTGCTCAAATATCTGAAGGAAGGTCGTGTCCTCATGTCTCATTGATTCAAAAAAAGAGATGCGTCTTTACTTCCTGCAGACCCACCCTGCCTATTTCTTCTAGTTCTCTCAGCTGCTGCCTCATGCTGGTTTTGGAATCCATGCAAGTGAGACTAGAGTGCCTTTGTATGCCAGGTACACCCCAAATGCTTGCTTGCAGCCAGACCATAACAGCAAAGCTCCAGATGGCAGGAGGTCTTCTCTTTTCTGCTGAAAAACTACAGTCGTGGGGAAGAGTATCTGTGTGGATGCTTGCTTCCTTCTGGCATCCGTGTAGCCAAAGATACTCCCTCTGGTGCAATGCAGCTTTCAGATCGTTTGGTGCCCGAGAAATAGCAGCAAAAGGGAAAAGCAGCAGCCAAGTAACTGCATCATTTTTCTCCTTACTAATTGACCTTGTCAAGATAATTATTGCAGATTGCAAGATGCTGGCAGGTTAGATAGAAAATTCAATGGTTCAGCGAATTGCGCGCTTTCAAGCAGTTTTGCTGCATTAAGCAGAATGCATGTTGGGATTGTTTTTAAAGATACACGCTCCACTCTGAAAGAGGATCGGTTGTAACAGTAGAATGGGCTCACGCTCATGCCCCAGGTCTTGAATATTGTCTGCCCCCATTTTCCATAAGCAGGTGGTAGGTTGTGCACTGTTGAGTGCCTTTGAAATTGACCTCTATGATCTCTCCCTCTTCCTCATCCTTGTCTGCTCTCCTTTTTGGTCCGATTTCTTCTTCGGTGCTTTTCAGAGTAATTAGCCTGTCTCCTATGTTGTCGGAGTGCGGCCTGGCAGCCAGGAGTACTATCTTCCCATATTGACTTCAGTGTGCTGAAGTGCGAGGCCAAGAATGATTTGGTAAAATTCAGAATCGAATGCTATGATGTATGATGGGATCAGAAAGGCAGGAGGTTATAAATGTTTCAGTGAGGGTTATCACATCTGGGCTGTTGGTGGTTTGCTTTTGCATGGCCTGGATTGCAAATTAATTCATTTGCACAAACATTGATTTTTTTTTTTGAAAGAAAAGCCTTATGTGGGAAAGCTACTGATATGCAGTTGCTTCACAGAACATAAAAGTCTAATTAACAAGTCAGAATCAGTATAGTCCATCTGTTAAACTAAAGCACTTAGAGGATTTTCCTGCTCCCTGTTCATACTTTAAGCCTGAACTAGATGTGCACGACACAGTTCAATCTGCTACTTTTTTGTCACTTAGGCATTTAGTTGCTTCCAATTCCTTGTAACCCAATGTACAGGATTGCCTGTGCCTGTATGTTCTTGGAAGCTCCTGCTACAAATCAAGGTGGGGAGACTGATCTGGACTGGAACTTGGGTAGTGAGGAAAGGTGTTTAACATTTTCCTCAACCTCAATGACTGATGTTTTTCCAATTTTTTTTTTTTTTTCTCCCAGAATGTCACAGCCCCAAGGCAGGGTTGCTGAACTGCCTGGCTGACTGGATTTTACTTTTAGTTAGTGCTTATTTGCGTACTTCACTGTCCTACATTCAACCCTTTCAGAAGAAAGCAAGATGAGCAACAAGGCAAGATGTGCATATTCCATTCTGCTCAATTGTTTTAAAGCAAGGGAACCATGTAGCATTTTTAATCAATGAGTGAAATCGTAGTTAGTGACTGAGATATCAGGGAGCAATATTCCTCGTTATTACTTAACTGCATAATGACAGCCATTTTCTAGAGGAAAAGCTTCTTAATTCATTTCCTATCTATTGTTTTGTGCTTTCTCAGTGGAGGACTGTTAGCCCTAGAAATGAAGGTTAACACGGTTATGATTCAGTAGTATGGTCTGAATCCCCCCCCCCCCAAAAGCCAGAAGCAAAGGTAGTAAAATATATTATTTCCAATGCCTACTGTGAAAAACAAAAAAACAAACATCATCATGAAAAATATTACCTTGCTAGTATATATATATTATTCATATATCATAATGAACATGTGAACAAGATTTTGAGGCTGAACTTTGAGGGAAGGATACAACTATGAAGTCTGAGCAACAAAATTCCATGATCGCTAGAGGGCAGCAAAGAGAGTCTTCTATATTTCTCTTCTGCCATCTCCTGATCCTCCCAAGGTTTGCAGCCCATGTCTAGTAGGGGGAAGAAGGAAGAGAATCCAGCTTCCCCAACTCAAGTACCCTCTAAATGTGGATTTCAACTGCCAAAAATTCTGGGAGTTCAAGTCCATATATAAAGAGAGGACCCAGGTTGGGGAAGGATTTTATTTATGTATTTGGTGCCATCGACCAAAAGAGTAAAAAAGTCAGTGAAATTATACAGTAATTAGAGAGAAGTGAAAAACATGCAAGCAACAGTGTTTACTGTACAGCAAAAGCCGTACAGTGGATAAATCAAACTCGGCACAGAAGAAAGAATGCTATGGAGGGTGTCAGGGTTCCCTACACCAATTGGTAAAAAAGCCTGGAATGAGGCAGTCAATGAATGTGAAAGTGAGTGAATGGAGAAGCAAAACCCAGACTTAGCTGGTTGTGGAGCAAACCCACTAGCTTCTAATGACTATAGCTACAGCTAAGAATTTTGCAATCTCCTTAGGTGTTTCAGTATGATGATCTTGCAGCAGCTGATCTATAATCATTGGTTGTGATAGGTGGGAAGCCTTACTCAGTTCAATGATATCAAGGTATCAGGTGTGATACAGGGGCCAATCTAGTAAAACATGTGCTACACACTCAATCTTGTCTGCGAACACCCAAAGATGATCCTGGTAGGAAATGTTGTGATATCTACCTGATGTCAAATTGTACCAATGTAAATGCCGTTCTATGTAGGGCATGAAGGATATGATGAAAATATCCTCAGAAAATAGGTCTGAGAAAAGGATCAACCACACGCTCATAATACTAAAGGTGTGACTTTTTAAATCTATCTTCTTGGACATCAAGGTGCAAGACTCCTGGCTTGAGTGATGCCAAAGTGCTAATCTGGACCACAGAGTATACCGCTACAGGAGGACAACAGAATGGATGAAAACCATACATTACCACAACATATCCAAAGAGCAACAAGCTGTGGTAAGCCTCAGAGTTACATCTTCCATCTCCTCTCTCTTTCTGACTTTGGGCTGCTCCTTTGGGGCTGCAAAATCTTATCTAGCCAGCCCAGATCTGGTAGGCTTATTCCTGACAAAACCTGAGAGCTACTTCAGATGTAGCTATTTTTAATTTTAGTTAACTGTGGTTTGGCAACAGTATGTCACCAACTATGATAATTATAATCTGTTTTACAGATTCATTTCAAACCACTTTTTTAAAAGTAGCTTGTTGGAGCTAACCACAGTATGAATCCTGGAAAACACCACATATAATGGCTAATGAAAAGCTGGGAAGGATAAAAGAAGGGGAAGCATATAAACCTGACATTTGCTACTGCTGGTTGATAAGTCAACACTGGCTGTCTTTTCATAACGGCTGCTCCTAAGTGCTTGAATACCTTCCTTTGTCAGGTTTCACATTCTAATATATAGCTATCATTCACTATTTCAGGATGCTTTGGGAAGAACTGTTCATGTTCTTTTTTTCACACTTGTTATTTTCAACGATGCTATGAGTTATCTTAAACTCATGGAACATTTATTTATTTACCATAATCATAATCTGCCCCAGTCCCAGAGAACCCTAGGCAGTGTACAGGAATATCCAAGTTAAACTAGATCATAATAAAACCCAAAATTTAAGTAGAAAGGATGAATACCCCTACTCTGGACCACCAAGGGCCAAAAGGCTGCTGAAACACTACATAGAATGTGAGCATGGCAGGACCTGCACGTTGCTCCCGGGGAAGAGAGTTCCATAAAGTGGGGGTTGCCATGGAGACCACCAGTCTAGATGATAGGCCACAAACCTCACAGAGGAAGGCACTCTTTAGATGACTGGACCAGATGGGCAGATTCAATCCTAACAAGTCAGATTATGGTTCAAGGTATTTAAAATATATTTTAATTTATATATACATTTATTTCTATATATACACTTTGTGTGTGTGTGTGTGTGTGTGTGTGTGTGTGTGTATGGTTTACAATTATACAAACATTTGTTACTGAACTGCCCTTAGCTGCTGCTTTGGCTTTTCACCACTGTGTAAACTGAAACAGTATATTCATATGAACTTTTTTACTAAAAGAAATTTAGATAGTGCTGCAATTATTTTATTAAATGTACAGGGTGGCTATGGGATTGCTAGTCTTCCTGTGTTGTCAAAATGCTCTGTTCACTTGTAGAAGCACACAGGTTTTCTCAGAACCACTTTCTCTTTAGCAGCACTTCCTGGACTGCCCGTGTGTTATTATGTGGTCACATGGGCAGTCCAAGAAGTGCTTCTGAAGAAGAAACACCTCTATGGAGATTCTGTATTATTATAAGCACAGAGGAAATGTTACACTTGCTAAAAGAATGAAGTTTGCCAGACAACTTGTATATTTCATAAATTAAGTATGACACTAAGTGGTCTTGAATTTTTCTACAGATATAAATTTTAATAAATTATATTAAAATATAAATCTATTTTAATATAAACAACTATGTTTTTTTTAAAAGAACCAGATTAGGAAAGCATATAATAAAATGGAGCAGATTTTTACTGATCCAGACATCCTTATTTATCACAAGGAACTTCCAGCAGGTGTCCTCATTGTACACATTATTAATTTTAGCAGTAAACCTGCTCACTGGGAGAGCAACAACATTCTCCTATTAGAAAATGTATTATTGGGTAAATTGAATTTTGATACCAAAATACTATTTGGCATTTTTATAATGCCTTTGTCTGTTTACAATACAACTGTATCAAGTGCTTCATATTTATTATTTCAGATTCCTTCCATCAATCCTTTAAGTTAGGCAGGTTTATTTTCTTTTTAAATCTCTATGCTTCTTAATTTCTTATGGGGAGGAGGCTGAGCCTGACACCAGGGCTAATATATACAGGCCCCCTCAGTGCTGATTGCTGAGCTCCACTGAATTGTACAGAAATTATTTCTAGGCAAGTGTATAAGGGTTGTTCTTCATGCCATGAGGTGGCCATAGCTCAACATAGCAAGTGGATCTATGGACCTAAGGTTTGTAACCTGAATTATCTGGAAAGATTGCCTCTCTCTACTTCCTTGTTTTTTCCAGGAAACACATTCTGATCATTCTATATTTGCATGATTTTCTGGCTAATCTATTTGCAAATGTCGTATTGATCCATTCTCCTTAAGCTGTACTATGGATGCTATCTAAACGTGGGGGGGGGGGGGAATCATCATGAGGAATGCAGTGTGCTCAAATATCTCCACCAAGTGATCTGCAGGAGCTTCCTGAAAATTCAAGCCATTAACATGACAGCACATCTGATCCTGAGAGGGCAGAATTGCTGTCATCTCTGGCCCCCTCTTCCCACCTGGGAACAGCTGCTTTTAAATGGCAGCAGCCAACGCCTGGAGCGTTGGGACCCCAAAGCTTAGCAGGCCGTGCTGTTCGCAGAGGCTGCAGAAATCTAAGTGCTGTGACTAAAATAGAACAGGGAGATAAATTGCACAGCTTTGGCCAAATGGCACATGCCCTTAATTCTGAATAGGATCTGCTGAGACTTGCAGATGTCATTTGTTTAAAGTGGAAACAGGACATACATCAAACAGTATCCGGCTTTATGTGAATCCAACATGAAAACATCTAGTGGACCTGAAGCAAATCAAAATGTAGGCCATGGGCTATAACACAAAATTACCAGAGTATTACCGCAAGAAAGACAGCCTTGTTCAGGCAGGACATAAAATAATCTGGCTCCAGTTTCATGGAATCCACAATGGTTTTGCCATGATTTCAATTCTAACCTGCAGAAGATAGAAACTGGTGGACTAAAATCCACACGATCACCCCCCACCCCCTACCCCCAGCTTCTACTCCAGCAGACTGAAGGAAATAAGAGGGTAACCAATCCTATTATTGACTGTTTGTGTGGGTATGATGAGATACACAAAAGCAACCAGAACCAATGGTTTTAAAATATAAACATTGTTTGATGTTCAATCTTGAGTTTATCCAAGAAAATATTTCTCAGTCTTGCCATGAAGTTTCCTTTCCCCTATTAAAATCCCTCTCTCACTCCCCAAATTAAAACCTGAAATGATGCTCCTGTAGCCCTGAAACAAAAGAGGAACCTAGAAAGTAGAATGGCTTTAGCCAGGCAATCCTCTTCCCCAAGGAATTCCTTGGACATTTTGTGATAGCCAGGAAGGGATTTGCTTTCAAATACAGGATGCTGACCTTCGGAAAAGGAGCTCTTACTCTTATTAAGATATCTACAAATGTGCCAAGTTTGCTGCAGTATGGATTAAGCTATTCATTTACCCAGGCTTTTTTGAAGCATGGCTTCCTGCATTGAGCCTGGAGGTGCTAGGAAGATGTTTAAGAAATCATCTTAAACTTATGCGTACACATCTTTAAAAGGCCTGCAATGGATCATGAGCTGTGAGATCTTAATGGGGAAAAAACAATGCTCAGGGCAACCCTCAGGGGATAGCAATAAAAAATTTAGTAGACATGGTGACCCAAGATATACACAAGGCAGTAAAATATTACCCTGCTTCTAGGACTCAGCATAATCAAAGGGTGGGAAAGAAATAAACCTTTGACGAGAGCCGGAATATGAAAATCAAATGATTGAGCCATAAAGTTCCCTAGCCAGAGCATGTATTCTTCTCTCTTGTGCCCCATTTAAGTCCTTTCTACTCTTCAGCATCCAGCATCTCCTCCCCATGGTGTCTATTGGGTCCGTTGATTGCATAGCTGACATGTTAATGGGGTGTAACATCCTCGTGCCTGAGATCAAGTTCCCTCAAAGTGAACTTTAGGCAGGGGTTGGAAGGGAAATTCTTCCATTCAAAAGGTGCAATTACAATTTTACAGTCTGCTGAAAATAGCTGGATGATGTTCCCAGCAGGAGAGAGGGGATCAGCAGTGACCGTGGAGCACCACAAACGGTCAGATCCAGGAAGCTCTGAAAAGTTGGAAGACTTTGTCAACACTGGCAGAAAATTCTACCAGGTTTTTCTCCTTTCCTCCATTTAGACAGATTCTGACAAATCTTCCTTGGTCCTTTTACAGTATATTTTTTCAAGAAAGCCCTGTAGTTCAAGGACAGGTGTGACTAACTTAGTAATGTGAAATGTTATGAATGTGGGAGCTCTCACGGTTTGCTTAGGAGGGACCCTAACCAGGAAAATGAGAGAAAGAGTTGTTCATGCTACTGCATACATGCGGCCAAATACTCCCCTTGGTGGTCATTATCCTGTTCCTCAGGTGAAGAGGGTGCTTGTTACTGACTTCTTTATTGGGAGGAAAGTACTGCCCAGGGTGAAGGATTCAGGGATGCTTTGCATTTTAGAGTGGGTTTCACAGGCTTGCATACAGCTTACACTTTTTTGAAGATATCCAGCTGAATTTCTTTCTCCAATTGTAATGACAATTTAGAAGTCTGGTAGAAAATTGCTCGACCACAATTTTTAGAATGTATCTTGCTGAATTAATATGATAGCAAAACTAAGAAATATGTGTATGCTGAAATATAACATTCACAATTCAGAAAATATGCACATGAATACATTTGGAGAAATACATCAAGCTGCATCTATCATTGAAATGTATCCATAAAATACATTTCCCTATGGAAGTCTCTTTTCAAAAAATGTCTAAATTAATGGGAAAACATGAAAATGTGTACATTAGACTTATGCAAGGCAGCTTGGGATGTACTGAACAAAGAACTTCATACCACATAAGTGACACAATTCTCTTCAGTGCCATGAGGGGGCAATACAATTTGCCACAAATAGCAGTTTTGCCTCACTTTGTCTGCCTTGTCTGGCACTTGCGATAACCAGAACAGGTTTCCACACATACTGTTGTATGTCTCTTCAACTATTGTGATTCACCTCCAAGAATCCTGGGAAATGCAGTTTGGAAAGGATGCTGAAAAATCTTTGCTCATGCTTCTCATTCTGCTCTTTCTTTACAGAATCATATTTCTGGTTTAATCTGTAAGGTAGATGATTTGCCGTGTCAAGGAGATGAAGAGGATCTTCAGACCAAGGCATCTAGAATGATTGTGGTCTCCAACCTGGTGCATGCATGTGCACGCAAGCAAGTATTTGGGTTTTATTTAGAGGAGCTAGGAATTTTATATTTGGTATGTACAGTAATGTGAAGATCATTTTATTATTATTCACAGATGATAAAATAATCTATTAATACTAGGGCTTGGCAAGAGGGGGGGGGATTCCCACATCTCTCTGATTTATTTCTCCAGCTAAAATGCTGCTTTTTGTTATGGCTGAGCAAGTGCATTCTTCTGCAGTCCTGAAGGCTGGGAATTGGTTTTTTCCTTCTCTTCTGGAAAGCATCCAGCCTCCGTGTCATAAACGAAGGCCAATCCTGAGGCTTGGTGGTCTGCCACATGCAACTATGGGGTCAGCTTAATTCTTCCAGTACAAATAAAGAGGTTCAGAACCTCTACCCAAATGCCCCTCCTGCTACCTACCAGAGCACAGATGTTCAGTTGGCTTCCTTGGCAAATCCTGACCTCAGCTGCAGCAGCTTCAGCTTGGTCAAGGACCCCCACTAGATGACTTCAGAAGGAGAAGGAAGGTTCAAGATGTCCTGGCGCTGCAACCCACCCAAGAGAAGTATTCTTCAGTGAGCAGCAATAATGGCCAAAAGATACTTCCTGGAAGAAGCACAAAGAACTCTTGAGGACCATTAGTTACTAGATGCTGGGGACAGAGGAACCACTCTTATCTCTGAACATGCATGGTGGCTGCTGCTGCTGCTGCTGCTGCTAGTAGTGTTAAGAGGGAAAGAGGTAGATTATACCCAAATCAGAAATAGATTTGAATGAGCATTGACATTCCTGAGAAGAAGTGCGCAAAGTCTGTTGCAGATTGGGGTTAGGGGTGGGTACTATTGAAAATTATTACATCTTTTTGAAGCACCAAAAAATGAAATTGCTCACCTTGTGACAAAAGTAGCATAGAAAAAAATACTACTTCCTTAGAAGGAAAACTGAAAAATCAGATTGAGCAGAAGAGAAAAGAGTTGAATCCCAAATGATAAACAAACATTTGTCACTGTAAAAATACCCACTTCCCAGAAAAAAAACTGCAGACATGGAAGGAAATGTCCTTCCCCAGAAAAGAGATTGCATTCCACATAAACACATTCAGGCAACTTTCCAAAAGACAACATGTAACACCAAGAGGCAACACCTCTTCTAAAATAATATTCCCATCTGGCACAGAATTATCCAGGTAACACCCAAATCCCTCCCCTCAAAACGTAAAATAATAAGGCCCCCACCATTCTCTGCCCCCCCAACTTAACAGACATAGGCTGCTCCTTTTTCTTTCTCATCTGTTCTCTTAAAGGCAGTGGTTTTGGGAGCCCTGAAAGCAAAGCCCAGACTCAACCTAGCCTGCACCCTTTCTTTCCTTTTCTAAGTACGTATATGGACTTACCCCTAAGGCTAATAAAAAAAGCTTTAAAAACAAGTCCTCCAAACATTTGGGAACAGGAGGCATGCCAGACATCTGCGGGGGGTGGGGGTGAGGGGTGGGCAGATGAGGAAAGCAAGATCGGTCCCTTCTGTATACATGTTGTGATGTTGCCCGCACATCTGAATGGGACAGAACTTGCATCACCACAGACGATTGCTGCTTTTGTTACTTTGACGAAAGCATTGGCTATTGTGGAAGCCTCTGCTGGCAGCCTCTTATTTCTGCCTTGCCTCGAGATATTGGCTTCATCATCTCATTCCCCCATCCACACCCGAGGCACACTGAAGTCATCTTTACTCATTCCACTGTTAATTTAAATTGTGTCTTTTAAGCAGACAATAAGCTGCAGCAGTTTTGCCATGGGTACAGTTTGGCACACTTCGCCAACCATTCATTGGGTGCTGGCATTGTGCCCATGGCAGGATAGGGATTGTCAGTGGGGGGCAGCAAATTTTATGCCAGTATAGTTGTCTGTTGGCTCAAGGACTAACTTGGCTACAAGGAAGAGCCATTTTTTAATTTATTTTTTATTATTGAGAGGAAGGAAAAAAAATAGAAAGTGCTTTAACAAAAAAGTGAAAGAAATACAGTAAAGAAAAGAAACATGTTAATAAGTCATTGTAACAGTAAACCCTTACAATTCTATATATACTTATCTAATGCA